>NC_053022.1:451893476-452000041 GCF_003073215.2 Triticum urartu
CTCAAAGGCTTTGAGGTGGGTTGCTCTCAAACGACAAAAGCCGTACTCTGAATCTGAGCAGCCAACCGTTTATGGTTGTAGGGGGTGGGCTATTTATAGCCACTTGGCAACCCGACCTGATTTGTCCGAAATGACCCTGGGTCACTAAGGAACTGACACGTGTTCCAACGGTCAGATTTCAAACTCACACGGCAACTTTACTTGGGCTTCAAGCAAAGCTGACTTGCCCGACTCTGGACAAGATTCGCTCTCAAAGTCTTCACTCGAAGACATAGGTTTTGTTTAAGCATCACTTCAGTCATTCTGACTGGTTCTCTTGGACCCCACTTAATAGTACGGTGGTTCCTATGACTCAACACAGAAGAAAGAGAACTACAAAAGATCTAAGTCTTCGAGCTCCATAGGCTTCATGTGGTGTCTTCTCTTGTCATAGTCTTCAATGTGAATATCTTCATATACCACCTTTGACTTCAATGTCTTCATACATTTTTAGGGGTCATCTCTGGTAGGAAAACCGAATCAATGAGGGACTTCTACCTGTGTTATCCTGCAATTCTCACAAGCACATTAGTCCCTCAACTAGGTTTGTCGTCAATACTCCAAAACCAACTAGGGGTGGCACTAGATGCACTTACATAGAGCTTATCACACCTGATCATCACATGGTGTCTCGGCACGACAAACTGTAGCAACGGTGCATACTCAAGGAGAACACTTATACCTTGAAATTTTGTGAGGGATCATCTTATAATGCTACCGCCGTACTAAGCAAAATAAGATGCATAAAGGATAAACATCACATGCAATCAAAATATGTGACATGATATGGCCATCGTCATCATCTTGTGCCTTTGATCTCCATCTCCAAAGCACTGTCATGATCTCCATCGTCACCGGCTTGACACCTTGACCTCCATCGTAGCGTCGTTGTCGTCTCACCAACTATTGCTTCTACCACTATCGCTACCGCTTAGTGATAAAGTAAAGCAATTACATGGCGATTGCATCTCATACAATAAAGCGACAACCACATGGCTCCTGCCAGTTGCCGATAACTGTTACGAAACATGATCATCTTATACAACAATTTATATCTCCTCACGTCTAGACCATATCACATCACAACATGCCCTGCATAAACAAGTTACATATCCTCTACTTTGTTGTTGCATGTTTTACGTGGCTGCTACGGGCTTCTAGCAAGACCGTTCTTACCTACGCATCAAAATCACAATGATTTTTCATCAAGTGTGCTGTTTTAACCTTCAACAAGGACCAGCCGTAGTCAAACTCGATTCAACCAAAGTTGGTGAAATAGGCACCTGCCAGCCACCTGTGTGCGAAGCACGTCGGTAGAACCAGTCTCATGAACGCGGTCATGTAATGTCGGTCCAGGCCGCTTCATCCAACAATACCGCCGAATCAAAGTAAGACGTTGGTGGTAAGCAGTATGACTATTATCGCCCACAACTCTTTGTGTTCTACTCGTGCATATATCATCTACGCATAAACCTGGCTCGCATGCCACTGTTGGGGAATGTAGAAATTCAAAAAAATTCCTACAAACACACAAGATCTAACTAGGAGATGCATAGCAACGAGAGGGGAGAGTGTGCCCATGTACCCTCATAGACCGAAAGCAGAAGCGTTTAGTAACGCGGTTGATGTAGTCGAACGTCTTCACGATCCAACCGATCCAAGTACCGAACGTACGACACCTCCGTGTTCAGCACACGTTCAGCACGATGACGTCCCTCGAGCTCTTGATCCAGTAGAGGGTCGAGGGAGAGTTTCGTCAGCACGACGGTGTGGTGATGGTGTTGATGATGTGATCCGCGCAGGGCTTCGCCTAAGCACTACGGTAATATGACCGAGGTGGTAAAATGTGGAGGGGGGCACCACACACGGCTAAGACAATTGATGTTGTGCCTTTGGGTGCCCTCTGCCCACATATATAAAGGAGGGGGGAGGAGGAGGCCAGCCAAGGGGGAGACGTGCCAGGGGGGTCCTACTAGGACTTCAAACCAAGTAGGATTCGCCCCCTTTCCTTCCAACGGAGAGGGGGAAAGGGGAAAGGAGGGAGAGGGAGAAGGAAAGAGGGGGGCCGCGCCCCCTCCCCTTGTCCAATTCGGATTGGGGCAAGGGGGGCGCGCCCCACCTCTTGTGGCCTGCCTCCTCTCCTCCACTATGGCCCATTAGACCCAATAACTTTCTCGGGGGGGGGGGGGGGTTCCGGTAACCTCCTGGTACTCCAAAAATTCCCCGATCTTCTTCGGAACCATTCCGGTGTCCATATATAACCTTCCAGTATCAATCTTTACCTCTCGACCATTTAGAGACTCCTCGTCATGTCTGTGATCTCATCCGGGACTCCAAACAAACTTCGGTCATCAAAAACACATAACTCATAATACAAATCTTCATCGAACGTTAAACGTGCGGACCCTACGGGTTCGAGAACTATGTAGATATGACCAAGACACATCTCTGGTCAATAACCAATAGCGAAACCTGGATGCTCATATTGGCTCCTACATATTCTACGAAGATCTTTACCGGTCAAATCACATAACAACATACGTCGTTCACTTTGTCATCGCTATGTTACTTGCTCGAGATTCGATCGTTGGTATCATCATACCTAGTTCAATCTCGTTACTGGCAGGTCTCTTTACTCATTATGTAATGCATCATCCCGTAACTAACTCATGAGTTACATTGCTTGCAAGGCTTATAGTGATGTGCATTACCGAGAGGGCCCAGAGATACCTCTCCGGTACACGGAGTGACAAATCCTATTCTCGATCTATGCCAACTCAACAAACACCTTCGGAGACACCTATAGACCATATTTATAATCACCTAGTTACATTGTGATGTTTGATAGCACACAAGGTGTTCCTCCGGTATTCGGGAGTTGCATAATCTCATAGTCAGAGGAATATGTATAAGTCATGAAGAAAGCAATAGCAATAAAACTAAACGATCATAATGCTAAGTTAATGGATGGGTCTTCTCCATCACATCATTCTCTAATGATGTGATCCCATTCATCAAATGACAACACATGTCTATGGTCAGGAAACTTAACCATCTTTGATTAACGAGCTAGTCAAGTAGAGGCATACTAGGGACACTCTGTTTGTCTATGTATTCACACAAGTACTAAGTTTCTGGTTAGTACAATTCTAGCATGAATAATAAATATTTACCATGATATAAGGAAATATAAATAACAAATTTATTATTGCCTCTAGGGCATATTTCCTTCAATATTATCATCATGGTGTGACGAAATATTTGGCTCCAGCAAAATGAAAAGATATCTAGGAATGTGGCTCAACATATTCAAGGCTGGTGTGACAATCTCAATGAAAATCTGTCGATTGATCTATGGTTTTCCGGTCAAAATAAATTACAATTGTATCGGTTTTAGGCTCCCATGCAAAATAAATTACTAAAGGGAGACGTTTTCCTAATATTCCCCAATTGGGGTTTCTTGTTACATGCGCACCAAAGTTAAATAAGTCATTTTTTTGACAAAGGGTGGATTTTATTGGCTCGAATGGAGCATCAAGATGACGCATCACACTGAACACACATCCAGACTCTGCATAACTAAGATGCACACAGCCAACCCAACAAACACACGCAGAAACACACCCGCAACTAGCAAAGTCATAAGACCGAAAGCTATGTGCAGGTGTGGAAAAAAGAAAAAGAAACAAAAAATAAGCCCCAAAGGGATCAGATGAACGATCGACAAACTACATCTGAGACCATATCCGCACCAACCATTGACACCACATGGATGACAAGGATCTTCAACAGCAGCGCCTTCAGGAAGGAAGCGACACTCAAGCGACACCGTCACCAGATCCAACCACAAGGGCCAGTATCAATGTTTTCACCCTCAAGAATCAGTCTAAACATATCCGAGCAATGCCTCCAACAAGGTCACCACGTAAAAACATCGCCATTGCCAGGAATAACCACTCGGGTCTATCCTAGGCTTTCGCCCCAGAGTTCAATACTGGGTGCACATAGCACCACCATCCAAATCTCACATGTGTTGTCTTCACCGCTTTTGCGCTATCCGAGCAGCTACAATTGGATTGCCGCTACTTCACAAACAACCCTCTGCGTCAAGCGATTGTCCATAATTTGTAACCCACCACTGAAGCCATCCATCGGATCAGGAGATAAAACCTCCCGACGTCTTTCTGATGACCCCCACTGTCGTGGATCCATATGAAGTCGTTGCAGAACAATCTACATACGCCACCATCCGGCCAATCAAATCTAAATCACCTCCACCATCTAGCACATCACTGTAGCCCCAACAATCCAGAGACCGCGTGGCTGGAGCAATGCCAAGACCATTGTTGCCTCAATGACCGCCACGCCGGAGCCACCACTGCATATCGAGGGAGGTGAGTGCTGCCAGAGACGAGGGCCGCCATGCATGAGGCATATTTGCGACTGGCCACAGCCATGTTGGATCTTGGAAGACGTCAGGTGCAGCTCATGGGGAAATAGCCCGCCGCCACCATGGCCACTGCCAGTCCGTGACTCCATCTGACACTAGCCACCGGAGACCACGACGCCATCTTGGGGAGGAGGTCAGGGGCGCACGCAACAAGCTAGGGAACCGATCTGCCCCGTCGCCACCATCCGCAATCGCAGGACCTTGCCGCTGTCGCAGGTCTACCCCAGCACCGCCCACACGGCCACCTCGGTAGCACCACCACGAGCACCTAGGGTCGTCGCCCCGGCTCCCAAGCTCTGCTGCCAAGACACTTTGTCCGAGGCCGCTGCGTCGTGCCGGTCGGAGCCCTCCCTGCGTGAGGGATGATCTTAGCGTGAGAATACATCCCCGCCACCACCGTCGGACAAGCAGGCTTTGCCTGTTGGTGTCCTCCGGCGGCGGCGGGGGAGCAGATGGAGAGGACGAGGGCGGGCAGTTATGATTTCTAAACAAATGGAAAGGGGTTGAGACCAGTGCCTTAAATAAGTCATGTATGGTTCCCTTCAAGCGCTTGTAGATGGGTCCTTGTAATCTTCATATTCGTATTTAAGGCCACCATGTGCTAAAAAACTAAAAAACATCATACACATGTCAAAGTGATGCAATAAAGATCTAGAAGTAGTATGAAACAAACAAAAATTATAGATACATTTAAGATGTATCACCAACTAGATGTGAAAAATATTAAAGCAAAAAATGTTTTGTATGAAAGGGATAATGGGAGGTCATCCAGATAAAATAAGGGCACTAAGGATAGCGTAGAAAATTATACCATCCCTTATCCCAACATTGAGGTGATGCAATAGCACATAAGCGGAGGGGTGGGAGGGAGTATTTCACCACTCTCATTTAATTATGCCTTTCTCGTTACATATTAAGAATAATGTTTTCTTTAATCTTGGTCTACCTTGTTCATGGATGTCTCGTCGATGACGTAGATGAGGGTGGAGGATTATGTGGTCGGTACTCTTCTGGATTGGGTGTATCTAGTAGTGTCTTCGTGTTATACGGATGGTCTTCAAACGTAACAAAGCCACTTTATGTCTTGGTCCTCTGGCTCCTTCTCCGGCCAGCGACGTCCAACCAACTGCTTTGGCGTTTTCGGAGAGGTTGTGAGGCTACATTTTTCCGATCGGTCTAACATATCAGGGGTGGTCGTCGACCGTCTTCATCGCCTTCTACTCTGGATTATTTCACTGGCATAATCTGGCTTCAACCAACAACTTCCCGATAGCTAAGTCAACAATCTTTTCTGACGCTGCTAGTGTTTTAGAGGTCCAAAGGCGGCATCGAGTTTGCTCTGCGTGCATTGCAAACAGGTGCAGGAGGAAGACCACATCAATTTCCACAAAATTGGTGCTTTAATTTATAATTCATGTAAGGATTTCCTTGTAAGGGTTGGTCGACTTTGATAATGTCTTCGACCTATTCCGCAAAATAAAATAAAATATTCAAGCACTTTGTGTATGACTTACATGAGTCACAGCCACCTGCCCCCCCTTAAACTCTGTCTCCATGGTCAAAGCCTATTGATCTTGAAACTCACCACATGTCCTTTCCTCCTCCAGAAGAAAATACCTTAGGTTGTCCTTCTCCTCTCATTGGCTCCACGGCTAGTTCGCTCCATCTCCGACGGACTTTGGGTCATGGAGATGTGGAGGACCTCGGGCCCCTCACTGTAAGGAGGGACCCTGATGTTGTTCTTGTTAGGCTTGAGGGCATCTTCAACACCGACCCTTAAACTGCATGTATCCGTCCAGACCAAGTTGCCCGGACTCATTCTGTCATCCAATGTGGTGCGCAATCGGTTTGTGGAGTAGTTTGAACGTCTATTTTCCCACAAATCAGAAACAAACTAGGGGGCGCTTTGCGGGAGTCCATACCGGCGCCACGTAGGACTCTGACACCCTCGGCCCACTCAAGTCCCCCTCATGGTCCAATTCTCTTCCACTCTGCCCAGCCCCCCTGCTTAGTATCTGCACCCTCCTTGTCTTATGTTGTCGTTGAACCTCTTCAGCCGTCGCCCAGGCATTTTCGGACATCCGCAACACCCACCCGCACGCCCGCTCAACTTGTACAGTTGTACTACGCCGCCGTCCACCCAGGATCTGTCCGTAGTCAGATACCCTTCGCCCCCATGTCGACGACGAACACCACGCCTGGCAGGTGTTCGTCAAATTCCATTAAGCTTATTTTTGAACTTCATGTTGTTTTTAGAGTAAGCATAATGGCAGGCACTCGGCGAAGGAGGATGAGTTTTTGTGCAATGCATGGTTGACCGTATCTGCGGAGTTTGCAGGCGGGAGCGCAAGGGGCAGGGTCTTTTCGCAGTATGTGCATGGTTTGTTTCATGCATGAAACCATATTCCGCCCTATGACATACACATCATCCATGAACGCAATGTGAAGTAATTGGGGCATCGTTGGTACACCATCCAGAACTCCATCACGAAGTTTTGTGGCGCGATTGAATAGCTTGAGGCGCTGTGGTCATTGCATGCGGTAACCATAGAGGTCGTAAGTTTTGCTTCTCCTTGCTCTGTATGTTGATTAATTTACTCATTCACTCCATGTTGCTCTACACGTTGTGTAGTCTGCATGTGTCGCCGTGATGTACTACAGGTCAGAGGGAGGACCATTCACGCACATCCATTGTTGGATGAAGCTCAAGGGGTAGTATGTGACTATGTGTGGGACAACCTGTGTTAGCTCTTATTATTCTAGTATCGTTGAATCTGATATATACATGAAAAACTTGTTGAACATGTGGTTATCTCATTGAATTTGAACTATTTTTCTACTAGAGATATTTGCGTGTTATCTTCTATAACACTAAGCTCCCTAGTTTTAAAGAGCCCACATTCAATTGAGGTATCCAATTGGAACCGGGTCACCTAGTTTTGACCGGATTAACAATTTCTCAAAGCTCTCTAATTCAATTATTCTATATTATACATCATGCCTCCTAATTTTTAAGGTGTCATATTTAATTAAGGTATTCAATTTGAAATTCGGCCATCCAATTTTGACTAGGTCAACAATTTCTCAAGGTTTTCCATTCAATTATTTTAATTCACTATGTTCCCTAACTTTGAAGCACTTTCATCCAATTGCGGTATTCAATTTTGGATTTGGTTTACGATTTTAACCAGAACAATCTTTTTTCAAATCAATCAGCAGCAACCGATCTATAAAAGCATATCAATCCCGTGCACTCTCCCACCACCTAGAAAAAGAAGCACGACCATGTGATATTATAGCAGCAATATAGTATAAGCAAACACCAACACGGAAATTTTCCCACATAAATATAGGTTAGTTAGCGGATAACATAGAATCACACCACAAAATGCCCACCAAATCAACACATTATAAATAAAAATAAAACACACTCTATCATCTCCCCCGCTTGCCAAACTAAATATTCCATCAGTTTCAAAATATAAGAGGTATTTGTTTTTCATAAAGTCAAATTTCTTAAACTTTGACCAAGTTCAGAGCAAAAATATCGACATCCACAATATTAAACAGAAAAATACGATAATTCATTTCATGATGAATCTAAAAATGCCGATGTGATATTATAGATTTTGATATATTTCTCTACAAATTTAGTCAAACTTAAAAGGTTTGCCTTTTCAAAAAATAATACACTTTATATTTTAAACACAAAGTGATTATTTTTTTAAGAAACCCAACAACACTAACGGTGCAGCAAAGCCCGCAAAACCCTTCTAGTTTATGGATGAATTGTGCTATGTTCTATCTGAACTTTGATAAATTCCGTCGTGTTTCAGGAAAATCATTCTGTTTGCTAAAATCGTTTTAAAATGTATGCGGCTGCGGTTGGATGGTCGGCTCCCGCGGCAGTGTCCGTGAACTGGTCCCCACTTGTCCGTAGACGGATGTGGTGTCTGGTTCGGGGTCAACATTGGAGATGCCCTAACGTCTTGGTTTGGGTTGTGTGGCGGCGGCGATGCCATTCATTAGAAATAATCCCTTCCACATTCGACCCCCATCGGTATGGTGGGTCAAGCGACGTCGGAGGGGCGTGTGGAGGTGTGTTTCCATCAGATCACGCGAGATTCGGTTGGTGCTGGTTTTTGGTGGATTTGTTTGCATCTGATCTTTGCTTGCCTTTGTTTGGCTGTTTATAGATTTGATTCTTCCGATTTACAACTATCTTCATTGCCGATGGTTGTTGTTCTGCTGCCCTAGTCCTGTGGGCACGACAATTTCCTGACTGTTTATTACAACAAGATTTACCACACTCTAATGAGGAAGGGGCGACGACGATGGCACGCCTTTGGCTCGACCGTGCGATTGTAGTCGTCGCTAGATGGTCCATGGATTTGGTTGTAATTTCTGTGACCTTCTTTGTACCGTCTTGTTTGATTATGACTAGATCGGAAGTTTCTTAGAGAAGAAAAAAGCCTACGGATCATGGAAAAGTATGCACAACTTGAATTGATGGTACGCATAGCATAAGGAACCCATATTCAATGAAAACTTCATGGAAACCATATTTTAAAGTTTTAAAAAAATCTGAAGAAAATACGGGATATTAAGAGGGTGATGTTTTATTGCCACGCAAAATTTCAAGTTGAAACACATTACGAGATGTGAGCTATAAAAAAGACAAATTCAGCCCTAAATAGTGACATTACTGTTCGGCACTATTCAATGCTGATTTTGTCTTTTTCATAGCTCACATCTCGTAATGTGTTTCAACTTAAATTTTTTTGTGGCAATAAAACATGATCCTCTTACCATCCCGTATTTTTTTCAGATTTTTTTGAAGCTTCGAAATATCCTCTTCTCGTGGTTTTCACTGGTTTCCATCGAATGTTGGTTTCCATATGATATTCTCCCCATAGCATAATGATCGCTGGCAGCACATTAATTGGGGATAACATTGGCACCAATAATAGGTTTCAAAACTGTACCATCGTTTATCCCAACATCTACACAGTCTACCTGAAAAAAAAACGTGATATTTTTCCATAGGCTTTTCCCCAACGTGACAGGCCTCCAATACATCGAATAAGTGCGAGTGGACAGACCGGCGTGACCGCCATTGGAATGTTCTCGCTTCCGTAAGTGGTATAGTACTTGAGCGCTCTAGAACCACACGATCCCTATGAGTCAAGAGCGAGAGACACATGTCTGGGCACACAAAGATAATAAGAGGGGCTGGATGAAGATCATTACTGGCTAGTCATGCCCACCAGCTACTAAGAGAACTGGCATCTGCCCACGAAAAAGTAACCGAATGATATGTTCAATCAGAGTCATTTGAGGTTATGGCTCTTGTTTTGTTATTTTCTGAGCAGCAAGAGCTCATTTTCATATGCAAGAAGATAATCAACTAACTACTACATAGTTAATGAAAAATGGCCAGAAACCGACCATGACTTTTGTTTTCTGGCTAATATAACATCGACCTTAGTTAAGTGCATTGAAGTATTGTTGTTTTGACAAATAAAAGGAAATGATAGTATAAAGGAATTTTTTTCTCACAAAAAAAGAAAAGATAGTACAAAGGAAGTTACGGTCAACGCTTGCAAAAGAGGGGCAAAGGCAACGGATCGAATAGCTTCCGGTCACAAGACAGTATACTATTGGCCCGGAGAAGAATCTAGCCATAAGTTTTCATGTGACCACTTTTCCTCCAAAATATATCTAGCATATCATTGTCATAAAACAATTTTCGGTCGACGGCGAATCTTCACCTCCCCGACTAAACAAGGCCAGATCGGCACACTGTATTTATCTTGACAAGTCATGCGTTGATCCTTTTGTTTGTTCCGCCTTATCATCGTGACCATAATTGATTATACAATTCAGGGGGGGGGGGGGGGGGGGGGGGGGGGGGGGGGGAGATCGGGCGTGGCCGTTATTTTAAGAGCTGCTACACGTATGTAGGTACGGCGGTGTTCGTGTTGGGAAAAGCCAGCCATAGATAGATTGATTAACAATCATGCCAACGATTGCTTTGGCAGTGATAAACAAAGCGGAAGCCGGAGATTTCCGGGCTATCAGGCTAGCATGGAGATTGCACATTGACAGCGATTCTGTCCGGCGATGGCGACCTTGAGATTCTTTCCATTATATTTCGGTGAGAGGGACATGGTGGCTTTGACGCCGCAGAGCTCTTGGTTTAGCTGCCTGTACAAGGTATTGATGTGGCAGATCTGAATCCTCTCCCCCATCAAACCATCGTTTCTTCTATTATTATCATCTTCGCATGTTTTCACTAACAATAGCAGAATTTTCAGATAGGACAAAAGCAGACCTGTCCTGCTTACTATTTCCTCTGTTCCCAAATCTCCTATAGGTACCCTCTGTAAAGAAAAACACACCTGTCCTGCTTACTATTTCCTTTGTTCACGAATTTTCTTTATATTTTTTTTGGAGAGAGTGATATCCTTATCTTTATTTGGGCATCTCCAACGCCGACCTATAAACCTCTCGCATCCATCCGGACCGCGCTGTCCGACCGCGGAAGCCATCCAATGCCGACCCGTATCGGTCTGCGCGGTTGTTCGGACGTGATTTCTCCTGCAATCTAGAGACAAACGTGAGGAAAGTTTATGGGAGTCCGGACATGCGAAACGTCGCTCGCCGCCCCTGGCCCACCCAAAACGAAGGCCGAGCCCACGCTTTTGTAGCACCCCGCACTATTTCGGCGCCAAAACCCCGCACTCTCTTCTTCCACTCCCCGGCGCTCTCCGCCCAATTCCTACTCTTTTCTCCCATCCTCTCCTTCCCTCCGTCGCCGATGCATGGAACCGTCGGAGAACCTATCGGAGATGAAGGCGGCGGAGGTGCCGGAGGATCCGAGCATCACGCTCGCCTGGAAGATCAGCTCGAAGACACGGCAAAATCTCCAAGTCAAAGCGAAGGCCGCAAAGGAGGAGAAGATGAGGAAGCGCCTGGTTGACAGTGGGGCTGCTGGTGGCGATGGTCGTGGCGGACGGGGCAGTCGGTGAGGCCGTGGCGGGCGCTGCCAGATCAGCACGCCCACAGTACCGACGACACAATTATCATGCAATTCGTCTGCTATCAGATGCCAGAGCGGCAGAAACATCAGTTGGTGGTGGCGCAAAATGAGGACGCGGCAGAGGCGGAGGTGGACGGGAGGCTGCCTATGTGGCGGTGATGGCACCTCCTTGATCGGGAAGCATCTTGCTGAGATGGCTGGTCTGGCAGGGCAGAAATCCATGGACTGTCGGACTGATATTCTTTTGGATTCAGGCATGTAAAAACTAAGCATATTTGCGTACTTTTGGTCGCAATCAGGGATGTGATCCGGCGGCGTTGTGTGGATCAGCGTAGATTTGAATTTGAATTTGCTGACGGACAGAATGCGGCTATGGTCTGATGACTGCCTCCCGCATCCGTATCCTGTCCGCGGACGGATGCGAGAGGTTTTTTACGGGTTGTCGTTGGAGATGCCTTTAAATTATCAAAAATAGAAGTAAAGAATAATAATTTTTCCTTGTGACCAACCATTTTGTTTTGGTTTGATGCTGTTTAGTATTCCCCAATTCCCATCCTGTACTAATTGCTAATAACTTTGGATTCTTGGCTTTTTGAAGGAGGGCCTAGATCAGCGAGATAGAAGTAGCTTTCTGAATTTATATTCTGTCTGCTCCAGGATAGTAGTTATTGGTGGGCACAGCATCTGCAGATTCGTCTAGAAAATCCAACTCGTGAAAAGCAGCTCGCAAATTCCCTGGAGTTAGGCAGCCCAAAGTTACACGCACAAGTGATCTATCAGTAGTAGCAGCTAAGCTAGGCCCGGTCAAACTGCGGCCACCACCATCTTTCTTTCACCACTGCGGCTTAGGTTCCGCTGATGGAATCATGAATAATAAACTAGAGCAGACATGCTTGCTTTGTGATGCCAAGAAAGTAACATTCCCTTGCTAATCCCTTGTAGTTTAATCCAAAGGCTGGCGCCCCTCTAGTCTAGAGAAGAGGATAAAAAGTTGACTGGGAGCTAAGCATTGCCTAGCACTCAAGCCACTCTTATTACTAGTGTAAGTAGTTGGCAATTGTTAATTACTAGTCACCATCATGGCAAGCAGCTGAAAGCTCTTCCATGGACTGCCCAGCCTTTGCTGCTGCCGCTTGCTTGCTTGTTTGTTTGTTCCTCTCACACCTCCAAGTGGTCCAGACGTGGGTGGTGATATACTGATGTGAACAGTGACAGCACTTGGTGGTGGGATTTGAATTAGCTCTCACTCACTTGTGCACATCTGCACTTGCTGAGTTTAACTAAAGCAGTGACAGAGACGGCTATAAATCAATCTGGGACGTGCTGCACAGATGGTGAATTTTTGGGCTCCAGATGTTGATTAGTCCTCTGACCAATGGACATGACTGGAGTGGGTTTTGCTGAACTGTCTTGTTGTGGAATAAAAAGGAGTGAACAAGTGTTGTGGCCAGTCTTCTGGCATGACAGCATCACCTTTGGATGTTTGTTGCTGACTCAAGTTCCCAACCACAATCAGGACCAGAACCAGATAGATAACAACTCCATTTCCCAGACAGTGAACCGCTTTTATTCCCTCATGGAACCATGGGGTGGGTAACAGTGGCGCCAAGATGAATCCCAGACCACTCACAAAAGGCCCCGAGGATGTATCCAAGCTGCAAATCCTTGTGCTGCTGTTTCAACAGGAGATGAACTCAGCCGGGAAACAGCTATTATAGATGGTAAGATATGGTTGCATCACATCAAGCCACATGCTTAGATGTCAACTGGATTTTAGTAAGTAGTACTCCAGCTTGGGTAGTTTTTGTGCATCAGAAACCAGAAGATCATATGTTTATTATCACTAACGCCCATTTGATCTCGGCCTATATTAGTACTGGTACAGTTGGTGTCAGGGAAACTTTCTAATGCTGCGTGTCAGCATGTGTGGCGTCAGAGAGGAGAGCGCACATCCTGATCCAGCTGCTAGTGCTTAGTGGTGTACTGCTGTACTGTTTGTTGTAAGGTCATGCTCCTATTGTCGGTCCAGGATATATATATATATTCTCCTGGACGGACGCTAATCAACTACTAGTAGCGTTAGATGAATACTCTAATCGCCGTGCCATGCCTCCTCCGTTGGCAGGTTAGCGCTCGACCTACCTGCAGCCTGCAGGTTGAAGCCTTGAAGGAATCCAGTCCCAAGGGAAAATGATTTCAGAGAGGAAATTCAGTTACTTCTAGCTCGGTGTGGTTAGCTACATCGAAACAACTTTGCTTGACTAATTCTGTATAATACTATATGTGGAGTTCATTTCCATACGGAGGGAGTACATATGTAGCAGGACAGAAGGAAGGTTCAGAGGATCTGGAGGGCGGAGGGCAGTCATATGCATCCATCATCGTCGCACCCACCCACCCACGCACCAAGATCTTGGAGTAGATCAGGACGTATGCAAACACAGACAAGAGATGCTTCTTGCTGGGGATACATGAACCGGGAGATGCTGCCATTACATATCTTATTTGGCCCCAGCTCCTCCATCAACACCTATTTTATTGTTCAACGATCAAGATCTCTCTCACACACACTCTGCATGATTAGTTAGTGGCTGGCTAATTTGTTTACAACGAACGAATATGTACACACACACACACACACACTGATACACCTATCCACGAGGCGGGGAGATAAGTTATACTAGTACGGGGCCCCAATCATGGCTGCCATTCCATTGGCGCAGCCGAGAGAATCTGATTGCGTTTTAAAATGCGCGCCACTTGGTGGCAGTGAGCTCATGCCCTAATGCGATCACGGGGGGAGGTGACTAATCTAATCCTGCAGACATGGGCTCAAGCTGTTTTTATATCCGTGGGATGTAGAGAATGTGGTGGGGCTGGCTGAGGTTGAGGTTGGGGTCTGCCCCGAAGGTGTTTTCTTCGTAGGTACACTGGATTCTGGTCTGGGGGGCAGAGCTCGGTTGCAGTTTACTATGTGAGCCTTTTCTTTTTCCTTTTTTGAGACAAGAGACATGAGATTTTCTTAGGGAATGGTGTGTGTGGTTTGGGTTGGGTGGGAAATATACTGTCCGAGTTTGATTATGGCTGGGCTTTCTTTGGCACAATTATGGCTGGGCTACGGGAGAAGCCTGGTTGGCCCGTGGGCGGCGTCTGAATGGGCCTGGCTTATTTCCAAGTCTCCCCGCTTTATCGGTTCTCATCGGTTTCTCCACGGTTTTCCTCTGGTATTTTTGTTATTTGGTTTTTAGGTGTGTTTCTAGTTTCTGCCGGTTTTCAATTGTTTTTTATGTTTATTTTACATTTTATGTAAACTTATTTTATCTTTATTATTATTATTTAACATTTTCCATGCAATATATATATATATGTATATATATATATATATGTGTGTGTATATATATGTACGTATTGTTTTAAAATAGCTAGTAATACTCGATGGTCTCACTTAATTATACGTGATAAGTCCAAGCAAATTTTAAAGATTAACAAGTTAAAAGAGAAAAGAAATAAAAACTAGAATTCAAAAAAGGGGACAAGAAGCAATGGGGCCCACGCCAGAAGGGCCCAAGTCTATAAAGCACATCATGATGAGGGGTTGATGGATTGGCGTGTCTATGTCTTGCTTGCTGCGAAACTGACGACTGTCTTGCCTCCGAGAGCCGGTTAGTGGACTGGATATTATTATTATTATTATTATTATTATTATTATTATTATTATTATTATTACCTAGCTTTTTAATCATTTATGATTAAATTTCAAAAATGCGCAAAAAACAATAAATAAATTTCATAACTTAAATTTCATCAAATATTTTAAAAACCCGTGATTTTTCAAAGTGAAAGTTCTGTACGAAAAACTGTTACCATAGTTTTTAGTGTTTTAAAAATTAACAAAAAAATATTCATGTGTTCCAAGAAAAATGTATGTGCCATCATAAAAAATGTTAATCATGCATTTTAAAAATATTAAATGTGTATAAAAATGGTCCTGATGTGTAGAAAAATGTACAATGTGTATTAAGTAAAAGTAGACATTAAAACATATATTGAAAAAAATAATCATGTATTTAAAAATCTTAAACTTGTATGAATAATGTTCTTGATGTATAGGAAAAATGTATAACGTGTATGATGATAAAGTAGACATTAAATATATATTTAAAATGTTACTCATGTATACGAAAAGTGCAAAACATGCATGGAAAAATATACATCAAAACACATATTTGAATAAATGTATTTGAAAAAATCTTAAATGTGTAGAAACAAAATATTCTGTTTTATATGACAAATCAGACATTTAAAACATATATTGAAAAATGTTAATCATGTATTTTGAAAATGTTAAACGTGTTAAAAAATATCCCTAATGTATACAAACAATGTATATTGTGCATGAAAAGGTAGACACGTGCTTAAAAAGGGAACAAGAAAAGATGAGAAGAAAATGAAAAAACAAAAATAAAAATGAGAACTAAATAAAGAGCAAAGAAAACCAAAAGAGAAAAAAGAAAACTGAAAATAGAGGAAACCTGCAAAAACAACCTAAATGTTATAGTGTTGAGCCCGCCCGATAGCTCCCGCATGTGGCGATTCCTAATAAGAATCGGTACGGGCGAGACATAGCCTTAGTGTGGGCGGATGGCACATCATGGAGAATGGACCCCACACCCCACCACACTTTTGACTAGTTCTCATGTGCAAATGATATGTATCCCTTGTTGCAATACATATCAGGCACGCAGACCACGTAGCACGTCTAGTGGGTCGACCATTAGTGGAGCGCTGTTAAGCAATTTAGCGTTTTGGGAAGCTTCCACGACCGGCTTTGGGAAGCTTTTGGTTAGTTTTCCGAACCTTTATTCAGGTGTCTGGATGTTTTTTTTTCATTTTCTTCTTTATTTTTATTTTAAAAATGTTATGAACCTCTTCAAAATATATGAAAACTTTAAACTCATGAATACTCCCTCTGTCTCAAAATAAGTGTCTCAAGCTTAGTACAACTTTGTACTAGAGTTAGTACAAAGTTAAGACACTTATTTTGGGACGGAGGGAGTAGTATTAAAATTGACGAACATACTTTTATCTTGTGTTTTTTTTTCAAATTTGTGAACATTTTTTGAATCCATAAACGTGAGCATTTTTTTGAATTCACAATTTATGAATATTCTTTCAAATTCAAGATCATATGTTAGTTCATGAACATTTTTGGAATCCACAGACCTTTTCAAATCCATGAATATTTTTTGAATTCATGAACATTATTTTAAATTCTTGAATAGTTTTTAGGTAACATGATGAGTGGCATTTTTACACTCATTCATGCTTAGTTTAAACCGATATATTCGCTCCCATATTGCTACTAATGACTAATAAATGCAAAGAATTCCACAAACCCTCTCTTTGATTTGTTTCCACATGAAATGAGCTAAAAAGGGAAGAAATCACGTGAGAACATGGGAAGGCGTGGAAATGAAGAAAGAAGGAATCACTAGGAGGCGCTCGAGTGGCCACAGACCAAAAGACGGTGTTCCATACAGGCACATGGACTGGATGTGGTTCATTTACCTGAACAACTTTTATAAAGGGGAACACACCATAATGTGAATAGAAGGTTGTCGAGGGAAGACAGAACAGAATCATCTTCATCCCCTCTCACAAACCCTAGCCGCCGCCATTTCCATCTACATAGCCGCCATCATCACCATAGTCCAACTCCCTCTAGTTCATACTGATGACCCACAAGTACAGGCGATCTATCATACTCCTTTCGATAAGTAAGAGTGTCGAACCCAACGAGGAAAGAAGGAAATGGCAAGCGGTTTTCAGTAAGGTATTCTCTGCAAGCACTGAAATTATCGGTAACAGATAGTTATGTGATAAGATAATTCATAACGGGTAACAAGTAACAAAAGTAAAGACGGTGCAGCAAGGTGGCCCAATCCTTTTTGTAGCAAAGGACAAGCCTGGACAAACTCTTATATAATGCAAAGCGCTCCCGAGGACACATGTGAATTGTTGTCAAGTTAGTTTTCATCATGCTAATACGATTCACGTTCGTTAATTTGATAATTTGATATGTGGGTGGACCCGTGCTTGGGTGCTGCCCTTCCTTGGACAAGCCTCCCACTTATGATTAACCCCTCTCGCAAGCATCCACAACTACGAAAGAAGAATTAAGGTAAACCTAACCATAGCATGAAACATATGGATCCAAATTAGTCCCTTACGAAGCAACACATAAACTAGGGTTTAAGCTTCTGTCACTCTAGCAACCCATCATCTACTTACCTCCCAATGCCTTCCCCCAGGCCCAAATAATGGTGAAGTGTCATCTAGTCGATGTTCACATAACACCACTAGAGAAAAGACAACATACATCTCATCAAAATATCGAACGAATACCAAATTCACATGATTACTTATAACAAGACTTCTCCCATGTCCTCAGGAACAAACGTAACTACTCACAAAGCATATTCATGATCAAGATCAGAGGAGTATTAATTGTCATTAAGGATCTGAAAATACAATCTTCCATCGGCTAAACCAACTAGCATCAACTACAAGGAGTAATCAACACTACTAGCAACCCACATGTTCCAATCTGAGGTTTTGGGACCAAGATCGAATACAAGAGATGAACTAGGGTCTAAGAGGAGATGGTGCTGGTGAAGATGTTGATGGAGATTGACCCCCTCTCGATGAGAGGATCGTTGGTGATGACGATGGCTTCGATTTCCCCCCCCCCCCGGAGGGAAGTTTCCCATCACAGAACAGCTCCGCTGGAGCCCTAGATTGGTTCTGCCCAAGTTCCGCCTCGAGACGGTGGCGCTTCGTCCCGAAAGCTTCCTTCTGATTTTTTCCAGGTCAAAACACACCATATAGTAGAAGATGGGCATCGGAGGCCTGCTAGGGGCTCACAAGAACGGGGGGGGGGCCCAGGGGGTGGGGCGCGCCATCCACCCTTGTGGCTGACTGGTGGACCCCCTCTGGTGCTTTCTTCGCCCAATATTTTTTATATATTCCAAAAATATTCTCCGTGAAGTTTCAGGACTTTTGGAGTTGTGCATAATAGGTCTCTAATATTTGCTCCTTTCCAGTCCAGAATTCTAGCTGCCGGCATTCTCCCTCTTCATGTAAACCTTATAGAATAAGAGAGAAAAGGCATAAGCATTGTGATATAATGTGTAATAATAGCCCATAATGCAATAAATATCAATATAAAAGCATGATGCAAAATGGACGTATCAACTCCCCCAAGATTAGACCTCGCTTGTCCTCAAGCGGAAGCCGAAATCAAAAAATATGTCACATGTTTAGAGATAGAGGTGTCGATAAAATAAAATACGGACATGAGGGCATCATGATCATCTTTCGAGCAACAACATATATTGTCATATAATTTCTTATGCTAAAGTAGCAATTCTTTCACAAATTAAAGTATGAATTGGAAACTTCATTGAAGACTAACAAACTATGATCTCAGTCATTGAAGCAATTGCAATTTATCATAACATCGGAGAGAGTCAATATAAGAGATTTTCAGCAAGTCCACATACTCAACTATCATTTGACATTTCACAATTGCTGACACTCACGTGATACTTATGGGTTCAAAGTTTCAATCGGACACAGAGAAAGATAGAGGCTTATATTTTCGCCTCCCAACCTTTTACCTCAAGGGTAATGTCGACAATAATACTTTATGAAAACCTACAACAGAGTGGATATATATATATATCCGGATCTCTCCATCACATAGTGCTTGCCAAAGGAAAAAGTGTAAAAAGGAAAGGTGATGATCACCATGACTCTTGTATAAGGGTAGAAGATAAAAATAAAAGATAGGCCCTTCGCAGAGGGAAAAAGATGTTGTCATGCGCTTTTATGGTTGGATGCACAAGATCTAATGCAAAAGAATGCCACTTTATATTGCCGCTTGTGATAAAGACCTTTATTATGCAGTCTGTCGCTTTTATTTCTTCCATATCACAAGTTCGTATAAAGCTTATTTTCTTCACACTAATGGATCATACATATTTAGAGAGCAGTTTTTATTGCTTGCACCGATGACAACTTACTTGAAGGATCTTACTCAATCCATAGGTAGGTATGGTGGACTCTCATGGCAAAATTGGTTTAAGGGATGTTTGGAAGCACAAGTAGTATCTCTACTTGGTGCAAATAATTTGGATAGCATGAGGGAGAAAGGCAAGCTCAACATGTTGGACGATCCATGACAATATAACTTCTATTCGGATATAAGAAAACATAACCCATTGCGTTGTCTTCCTTGTCCAACATCAACTTTTTAGCATGTCATATTTTAATGAGTGCTCACAATTACAATAGATGTCCAAGATAGTATATTTATATGTGAAGCCTCTCTTTCTTTTTTACTTCCTATTAATTGCAACAGTGACCAAAACTATGCTTGTCAACTCTCAACAACTTTTATTCATCATACTCTTTTATATGTGAAGTCATTACTTTCCATAAGATCAATATATGATCTTTTTATTTCTTTTTATTCTTTCTTGTATTTTATTCCCTCGAGATCATAGCAAGAAAGCAAAGCCCTCAACTTAAAACTACTCTTTATTATATATAACTCATGGACTCGATTACATAGATAGAGATCGAAACAAAACTCAAAACTGGATCATACTAAAAACTTTATTCTACTAGATCAAGATATAACCAAAGGATCAAACTAAGAAAAACAATAAAGATAAAGATGTGATGGTGATACGATACCGGGACACCTCCCCCAAGCTTGGCAGTTGCCAAGGGGAGTGCCCATACCCATGTATTTATGTCTCTTTCTTCGGAGGTGATGATGTGATATTCTTGGCGATGATTCCCCTTAAGATGCGATTCTCCTCCTCGAGCTTATTATTTTGCCGCTTAAGATCCATTATTTCCTTGCAAAGTTTACCCGTGACGGCTAGAGCTCCAATCACCCATGGATGTTTCATAGCTACGGGAGAAAAAGTAACACTCTTTTTCATATTTTCATAAGAGAGAAGTCTAGCATTAGTAGGGATGACCGAGTTTGGTATTGCTGAGCTCTGAAGTTCCTCCAACATGAATCCAGCTTGAAGACGAGAGGTAAATTCCTGATCCTCCTCCGTGGCATCCACTCTTTTCAAGTCAGCCTCCATCTCTTCCTCTGTTTCTTGCCCGAATTGGTTAGCTTCGATGGATACTCTTGGGCCAGGTGTTGGGTGAGATACATGACTCTCCCTGACCGACTCTTGCGAAGACATCTTGCTCCAAATCTGCTGCAGAAACAACTCAAAATGAAAACATGGGATTTTGTCGTGGTACGATGGTCAAAACCTTCGGGAGATTATATAATGAATTTTTACTGACCATAAGAAGTATTGTGCAAGAAAACAGAGTCCGGAGGGCACACGAGGTGGCCACAAGGTCGGGGGCGCGCCCTCCACCCTTGTGGTGGCCTCGTGTCTCTTTCAAACTACTTTTAATTTTCCTAATTTTTTAAATATTCCAAAATGGAGAAAAAATGATATTGGAAATGTTTTGGAGTCGGTTACTTACCATACCACATACCTATTCCTTTTCGGGGTCTGAAACGTTCTGGAAAGTGTCCCTTATATACTCCTCTGGTGTTACGGTATTAATTATATTGGTCTCTACATTTATGGGAGTACCTGAGATATAATGTTTGATTCTTTGACCGTTTACCACCTTCGGATTTGTGCCTTCGGCGTTGTTGATTTTTATGGCACTGGAACGATAGACCTCCTCGATGATGTAAGGGCCTTCCCATTTAGAGAGAAGCTTTGCTGCAAAAAATGTTAAACAAGAGTTGTATAGCAAAACATGATCGCCTACATTAAACTCATGCTTTTTTATCCTTTTGTCATGCCATATTTTAACCTTTTCTTTAAAAAACTTGGCAATCTCATAGGCTTGGGTTCTCCATTCATCAAGTGAGCTAATGTCAAATAACATCTTCTCACCAGCAAGTTTGGAACCATAGTTGAGCTCTTTAATAGCCCAATATGCCTTATGTTCTAGTTCGAGAGGTAAGTGACATGCATTTCCATAAACCATTTTATACGAAGACATACCCATAGGATTCTTATAAGCAATTCTATAAGCCCATAATGCATCATCAAGTTTCTTAGACCAATTCTTTCTAGATCTATTAATAGTCTTTTGCAAAATCAATTTAATCTCTCTATTGCTCAATTCTACTTGACCACTAGAGTGAGGGTGATATGGAGATGCAATTCTATGGTTAAAATCATACTTAGCAAGCATTTTACGGAAATCACCATGAATAAAATGTTAACCCCATCAGTCATTGAATATCTAGGGACTCCAAACCTTGGAAAAATAACTTCTTTAAGCATCTTAATAGAAGTGTTATGATCAACACTACTAGTTGGAACAGCTTCTACCCACTTAGTAACATAATCAACAACAACTGAAATATGTGTATACCCATTAGAGGAAGGAAAAGGTCCCATATAATCAAAGCCCCAAACATCAAATGGTTCAATAACAAGTGAATAATTCATAGGCATTTCCTGACATATACTAATATTGCCAATTCTCTGGCATTCATCACAAGAAAAGAAAAACTTACGAGCATCCTTGAAGAGAGTAGGCCAATAAAAACCGGATTGCAATACCTTATGTGCAGTTCTATCTCCAGCGTGGTGTCCTCCGTAAGACTCGGAGTGACACTTGTGTAGGATCTGTTCCTGTTCATGCTCAGGTACACAATGTCAAATAACACCATCTACTCCTTCTTTATAAAGGTGTGGTTCATCCCAAAAGTATTGTCTTAAATCATAGAAAAACCTTTTCTTTTGCTGGTATGTGAAACTAGGTGGTATAAATTTAGCAGCAATGTAAGTAGCATAATCAGCATACCATGGAGCATTACGAGAAGCATTTATGACAGCTAATTGTTCATCAGGAAAGCTATCATCAATAGGAAGTGGGTCATCAAGAACATTTTCTAACCTAGACAAGTTGTCAGCAACGGGGTTCTCAGCTCCCTTTCTATCAATAATGTGAAAATAAAATTCTTGCAACAAGAGAACCCATATAATAAGTCTAGGTTTAGCATCTTTCTTTTCCATGAGATCTTTAATACCAGCATGATTAGTGTGAATAGTTACCTTGGAATCAACAATATAAGATCTGAAGTTATCACAAGCAAAAACAACTGCTAAAAATTCTTTGTCAGTAGCATAATTTCTCTAGGCACTGTCTAGAGTTTTACTAGCATAATAAATAACATTCAGTTTCCTATCAACTCTCTATCCTGGAACAACACCAATAGCATAATCACTAGTATCACACATAATTTCAAAGGGTAAATTCCAATCAGGTGGCTAGACAATAGGAACAGAAATCAAGGTTTTCAAAGTATTTCAAATGCTTCTACACAATCGTCATAAAAAAAAGGAACATCTTTTTGCAAGAGATTAGTGAGAGGCCTAGAAATTTTAGAGAAGTCCTTAATGAACCTCCTATAAAAACTAGCATGACCAAGGAAACTTCTTATACCTTTGATGTCCTTAGGACACGACATCTTTTCAATAGCATCTACCTTAGCTTTATCAACTTCAATACCTCTTTCAGAAATTTTATGCCCCAAGACAATACCTTCATTAACCATAAAGTGGCACTTCTCCCAATTCAAGACAAGATTAGTTTCTTCACATCTCTGCAAAACTCAATCAAGGTTGCTTAAGAAATCATCGAAAGAAGTTCCGTAAATGGAGAAGTCATCCATGAAAACCTCAACAATATTTTCACAAATGCCAGAGAATATAGCAGTCATACATCTTTGAAAGGTAGCAGGTGCATTGCATCAACCAAAAGGCATAGGTCTATAAGAAAAAGTACCAAAAGGGTAAGTAAAAGTTGTCCTCTCTTGATCGTCTTTTGACATAGGTATTTGATAGAAACCAGAATAACCATCTAGAAAGCAAAAATGTGTATGTTTGGATAGTCTTTCTAGCATTTGATCAATAAAAGGTAGAAGGTAATGATCTTTTCTAGTAGCTTTATTCAATTTACGAAAATCAATTACCATTCTATAACATGTAACATTTTTTTGTGGGATCAATTCATTCTTATCATTAGGAACAACAGTAATACCTCCCTTCTTAGGGACACAATGAACATGACTTACCCATTTACTATCAGCAATAGGATAAATTATACCTGCTTCCAGAAGTTGTAGTATTTCATTTCTTACCACTTCTTTTATCTTAGGGTTTAACCGTCAATGGTGATCAACAACTGGTTTAGCATCATTCTCCAATTTAATTTTGTGCTGACATACAGTGGGGCTAATGCCCGTAAGATCATCAAGAGTATATCCAATAGCAGCACGGTGCTTATTTAGAGTTTTCAATAATTTTATTTTCTTCATGCTCTGAAAGGTTAGCACAAATAATAACAGGATATATCTTCTTTTCATCAAGATAAGCATATTTCAGAGTATCAGGTAATTGCACTCATACTAGATCCCACGTCGCATAAGCCATGATAACAATGATCTCAAGTTTTAACGGAAACAACAAGCATGCCAACAACAGGTCTATGTTTATCTTTCATATCAGGTTTAGCAATCCTAGCAGCTTCATGATAGAAATAAATAACATGCCCATCAATATTATCAATCAAGAGATCTTTAACCATAGCAATACTAGGTTCAACTTTAATTTTCTCAGGGGGTGTGGGTGTTCTATTATAACTCTTACGAACCACAGTTGAAGCTTTAGCATGATCCTTTATCCAAACAGGAAAATATGGTTTCTCAATATAAGCAGTAGGAACAATAGGATCAACATTGTAAGTTATAATTTCTTCTTCAACTTTAATAGGCTCTACTACTTTAACTTCAATGGGACGATGATATTTAAGCCACTTCTCCTTAGTGAGATCAACATGAATAGCAAATGATTCACAGAAAGAAGCTACTATCTCAGAGTCAAGTCCATATTTAGTGCTAAAGTCACGAAAAGCATCGGTGTCCATAAAAGATTTAACACAATCAAAATTAAGGTTTATACCTGACTCTTTACCTTCGTCGAGTTCCCAATCTTCATATTTGCGTTTAATTCTTTCCAATAAATCCCATTTGAATTCAATATCCTTCTTCATAAAAGAACTAGTACAAGAAGTATCGAGCATGGATCGATCATTATGAGAAAGCCGAGCATAAACTTTTTGAATAATAATTTTTCTTGAGAGCTCATGATTGGAGCATGAATATAACATTGACTTAAGCCTCCCCCAAGCTTGAGCAATACTTTCTCCTTCATGAGGCCAAAAATTATATATATAATTCCAATCATGATGAACCAGATGCATAGGATAAAACTTTTGATGAAATTCCAATTTCAATCGGTTGTAGTTCCATGATCCAATATCATCACATAGCCTATACCATGTCAATGCCTTTCCCTTCAAAGATAAAGGGAATACCTTCTTATTGACAACATCCTTGGGCATACCTGCAAGCTTAAATAATCCACAAACTTCATCCACGTAGATTAGGTGCATATCGGGATGTAATGTTCCATCTCCTGCATAAGGATTAGCTAGCAATTTCTCTATCATACCCGAAGGAATTTAATAATAAATATTTTCAGTAGGTGAAGTAGGTTGAGGAACAACTCTTTGCTCTTCTGATCAAGGTGAAGATACCCCGAGCAAGCCCATCAAAGGATTATTTTCCATAGTAACAAGTGACAATAAATTTCAGCACACTATATAAATGTTTCCTTACCAAACTCCACTTACCAAAGGCGCTTCGCTCCCTGGAAACGGTGCCAGAAAAGAGACTTGATGAACCACAAGTATAGGGGATCTATCTTAGTCCTTTCGATAATTAAGAGTGTCGAACCCAACGAGGAGCAGAAGGAAATGACAAGCGGTTTTCAGTAAGGTATTCTCTGCAAGCACTGAAATTATCGGTAACAGATAGTTGTGTGATAAGATAATTCGTAATGGGTAATAAGTAACAAAAGTAAACATGGTGCAGCAAGGTGGCCCAATCCTTTTTGTAGAAAAGGACAAGCCTGGACAAACTCTTATATAATGCAAAGCGCTCTTGAGGACACATGGGAATTGTTGTCAAGTTAGTTTTCATCATGCTCATATGATTCGCGTTTGTTACTTTGATAAATTGATATGTGGGTGGACCGGTGCTTGGGCGCTGCCCTTCCTTGGACAAGCCTCCCACTTATGATTAACCCCTCTCGCAAGCATCCGCAACTACGAAAGAAGAATTAAGGTAAACCTAACCACAGCATGAAACATATGGATCCAAATCAGCCCCTTACGAAGCAACACATAAACTAGGGTTTAAGCTTCTGTCACTCTAGCAACCCATCATCTACTTATTACTTCCCAATGCCTTCCCCTAGGCTCAAATAATGGTGAAGTGTCATGTAGTCGATGTTCACATAACACCACTAGAGGAAAGGCAATATACATCTCATCAAAATATTGAACGAATACCAAATTCACATGATTACTTATAATAAGACTTCTCCCATGTCCTCAGGAACAAACGTAACTACTCACAAAGCATATTCACGATCAAGATCAGAGGAGTATTAATTATCATTAAGGATCTGAAAATATAATCTTCCATCGGATAAACCAACTAGCATCAACTACAAGGAGTAATCAACACTACTAGCAACCCACAGGTACCAATATGAGGTTTTGGGACCAAGATCGAATACAAGAGATGAACTAGGGTTTGAGAGGAGATGGTGCTGGTGAAGATGTTGATGGAGATTGACCCCCTCTCGATGAGAGGGACGTTAGTGATGACGATGGCTTCGATTTCCCCCTCCCGGAGGGAAGTTTCCCCTCACAGAACAGCTCCGCTGGAGCCCTAGATTGGTTCTGCCCAAGTTCCACCTCGAGACGGCGGTGCTTCATCCCGAAAGCTTCCTTCTGATTTTTTCCAGGTCAAAACACACCATATAGCAGAAGATGGGCGTCGGAGTCCTGCTAGGGGCCCACAAGAACGGGGGGCGCGCCTAGGGGGTGGCGTGCGCCATCCACCCTTATGGCTGACTGGTGGACCCCCTCTGGTGCTTTCTTCAACATAAACCATATAGTAATCAACTACAAGATGTAATCAACACTACTAGTCACCCCTAGCAACAATCTATAGTTCCGGTAACAAGATTGAATACAAGAGAGGGAACTAGGGTTTGAGAGGAGATGGTGCTGGTGAAGATGTTGATGGAGATTGACCCCCTCTTGATGAGAGGATCGTTCGTGATGACGATGGCTTCGATTTCCCCCTCCTGGAGGGAGCTTTCCTTGGCAGAACAGCTCCACCGGAGCCCTAGATTGGTTCTGCCCAAGTTCTGCCTCGAGACGGTGGCGCTTCGTCCCGAAAGCTTCCTTGTGATTTTTTCCAGGTCAAAACACACCATATAGCAGAAGATGGGCGTCAGAGGCCTGCTAGGGGGCCCACAAGGACAGGGGCGCGCCCAGGGGGTGGGGCACGCCATCCACCCGTGTGGCTGACAGGTGGACCCCCTTTGGTGCTTTCTTCACCCAATATT
Organism: Triticum urartu; assembly: GCF_003073215.2. Classification (NCBI taxonomy): domain Eukaryota; kingdom Viridiplantae; phylum Streptophyta; class Magnoliopsida; order Poales; family Poaceae; genus Triticum; species Triticum urartu. The sequence goes on from NC_053022.1 coordinate 451,920,604, forward strand.
TTTATATATTCCAAAAATATTCTCCGTGAAGTTTCAGGACTTTTGGAGTTGTGCATAATATGTCTCTAATATTTGCTCCTTTTCTAGTCCAGAATTCCAGCTACTGGCATTCTCCCTCTTCATGTAAACCTTATAAAATAAGAGAGAGAAAAGGCATAAGTATTGTGATATAATGTGTAATAACAACCCATAATGCAATAAATATCAATATAAAAGCATGATGCAAAATGGACATATCACATACTTGCAATCGTGCATCGCACAAGACATCCATTGTTGGACATATTTGCAATCAATCAATCTTCAAGATGTGTTCTTCATTGTTTTGTTCTTGCGATTTGATCTCTATGTGTGAGTAGTTCGGTATGGTATGGGTTGAGCCGTTGATGCATAGGCTTGGCAACCCTATGTATTTGTTGTGGGGATGAATGGAAGGGTTTTGAATTAACATCTTGTATGTGTGAAATAAAATTGTTCCGTAGATGTCTCTTGTCTTGTCTGTGATCTTCATCCCTACATGTACCCAGGATCATGGAGATCGAGTAACGGTGAGGCTAAGTGTCGGGAGAACATGAAGTGTTATTCTAAACACCAGTGACAGAAGGGTTTAGTACGGTAACACGTTTCCAATCCTTGGGGATTCATGAGGTGTAGTCATTAAACGCCCAAAGCTCTTATCTGATTATTATAATCTTAATTATCGAGGCAACCCCGAGCAACAGATAGGGCTCGTGGTAGGACAATTGATTCTTGATGCAGGACACATGCCGGTCAAGATGTCATTTGGACACATCCCCCACTTCGGTTTGTAACAAGCACATCTCGATGGGTGACTTCCAGCACACAAATTAAGATTACATTTGGTCCCAACACAAATACATGGTTGTAAGCTTTAAGACCTCATACCCGTACTTCTTTTTGTTATAAGTGTTTGAATCACTATTTGCTTGATTGATCCAGTCAAAAGATGGAATTGATCCTTTAAAGAAAGCTTGCTAGAGACCATCGCTTCAAGGGAATCTTCCTCTCATGAGTTCGATAACCCACGGTCACCTCTGGGGAAATAGGTGTGCCATACTTTTTTGTTCCATTACCAGATCACTAAAAGGAGGTTTCAATCCCTTTCCCTGGCACCATTGCCAGGGGAGATTTAGTATTCCTAGTATTTGTGTTTAGAGTGTTTGTTGAAGTTAAGTTTTAGTTTTAGTTTTACTTTTATGTTTTAGTTTTAGTTTTATTTTTTTGCAAGTCTTGTTAGTTGAAAAAATGCAAAAGGGTTACCATGGCTCGTATTCTTGGAAGTTTGGCTATTCCCAGCAATAACTTTATGCGCGAACCCATAACACAACCCGAGGTTGCAGCCGCTGAGTATGAGATCAAACCGAACTTAGTTTCCATGGACCAACAAGACCAATTTGGAGGCTCTGCTTCTAAAGATGTCGGTATGCACTTGAATAATTTTACTGAATTGTGCAACATGACACATATTAGAGATTATGACCCGGATCCTTTGAAGTTACGTCTATTTCCTTTCTCTTTAAGAGAAAAGGCAAAAGAATGGCTTCTAGCTGTACCTAGAGGCAATATAACTTCTCGGGCTGATTGTTGCTTGAAATTTTTATGTAAGTTCTCTCCACTTACAAAAATTATGCAACTATGTTCTCAGATTACAGGTTTCAAGGAGGAAGAACGTGAGCCACTAGTGCTTGCTTGGGATAGAATGAAGGAAACCACAAGGAACTGACCTAATCATGGAATGGAGGAATGGTTAATCCTTCATATGTTTTATAATGGTTTAAATCACATGTCAAAAACTATGCTTGATACAACTGTAGGAGGAACAATGATGGGAAAGCCCATAAATTATGTCAAGAAATTACTTGATGATATGCAAGAGAACCATGCCTGAGAAGGCCTGCCATTTGTCAACAGATTCCTAACAGGTAGGTGTAAGTGGAGTGGTGGCAGAGAGCTTGGCTTGCTAGCTCTGTCCTTCCCGACAACGTGGAACGCTTGCTCCCGGGAAGACCTGCTTCCCAGTGATCTTGATTTCAATCTTGAGGTGATTCTAGTACTTCATGATAACCTGCCTCGAGGCCTTTTCACGGTATTCAGTGACCATGTCTTAAGTGTCTTGTGGTGGACTCCTCCTTGGCCATGTCCTTCCTGACAAGGAGGCTACAACTTGCCGGTGTGTGGTCAGGGGTATGAACACCCGCTGTTCACTACACGGAAAGGAGCCCCTTGGCCTGGGCTGGACACTTGTGCACAATGCTTGTCTGGGCTAGGCCCTTCAACATGCAATGACATATGCATGGCGAACGGTAATTGTCACCCACTACTTTTGACTGCGCGTTGATGATGGAGCATATTCCCATTGAATGCGGGATCGTGGAGGAGATGAAAGGAGATGGTAGTGCAGTCATCACGTAAAAAGGAACACCATGCCGCGTGGCAAAGAGCCAGCCCCTGCGCCTTCCCCATAAAAGGATAACTGTAGGGGAGGTGCTCGATTCACACTCTGTTACATCCTTCCCCATTGGTGCTGCCGCCATCGTCTTCCTCACGCCAACACATCTTTCCGCGTTGTTCCGACCTCACTTTCCACCAAAGCTTTCATCAATTGCCATGGCTCCAAAGGCAGGATCCAACAAAGAGGTGGAGAAATCAGGGAAAGACGCAGAGGGGTCGAAGAAGGCCGACGTGCTAGCGCAAATGCAGAGGGAGAATGCATGCTTCCCTCCGGCGCTTGAGATTGCTGATCTCATGCATAGGTACTCTTTCCTGTGGTCAAAGAAGATGATGGACCACGACGTCGTTGAAGTGTTGCCCGCAAGCAACCTTGCTGGTGCAGATAAGTTTGCATTCTTCGTCCCGTTCTTCTACTGTGGACTGGTCCCCCCTTCTCGGAGTTCTTTGATGAGCTGATGCGGACATATTGGTTCTGGCTTCTAGATTTTAATCCAAATGTCGTCACCAGTATGTTAGTTTTTGCCCATCTATATGAGAATTTCGTGGGGGTGGTACCAAATGTTCCCCTATTCTGTCACTTTTGCTCACCGCGGATAGAAGGCGGTGCCATCTCCGGCAGCATGACCTGGATTTTGAGGTCCACACAGAAGGACGAGTATTTGAGGGGGCGTGGCACAAAAAATAACTAGAATGGAGAGAAGATTAGTGTTGGATCAAGATGCAAGACTTCCCGGAGTACTGCATCATTGCCACTGAAGATCTAAAAAGGAACCCTTGCATGCTTCTAGTGGACCCCTGGTAGAAAAACCTTTTGAGAATAGTAATGAAGTTTCTATTTCTGATGCTGAGACACAATCTAGTAATGAACATCCACCTAGTGATAATGATAATAATGATGTTCATGTTGATGCTCAACCAGATAATGATGTAGAAATAGAACCTGTTGTTGATCTTGATAACCCACCTCCTAAGAATAAGAGATATGATAAAAGAGATTTCATTGCTAAAACATGGTAAAGAAAGAGAACCATGGGTTCAGAAACCCATGCCTTTCCTACTAAACCACCTTGAAATAAGGACGAGGAAGATTTTGAGCACTTTGTTGAAATGCTTAGACCTGTCTTTTTACGCACTCGCTTGACTACTATTTTCAAAATGCCTCCATGTAAGTATATGAAAGATAGTGTCACTAATAAAAGAAAGATACCTAAAGCTGAAATTTTCACCATGCTTGCAAATTATTCTTTTAAGGGTGGAGTACCTAAGAAGCTAGGAGATCCAGGAATACCTACTATATCATGCCCCATTGAAAGAAGTTATGTCAAAACTGCTTTATGTGATTTGGGAGCCGGTGCTGGTGTTATGCCTTCCTATTTATATAGAAGACTTGATTTGAATAAGTCGACGCCTACTGAAATATCTTTGCAAATGGCTTATAAATCAACTTCCATACCTATCGGTGTTTGTGAGCATGTGCATGTTGTAGTTGCAAATGTTACTATCATAATGGACTTTGTTATTCTTGATATGCCCGAGGACGACAGCATGCCGATTATCCTTGGTAGACCCTTTTTGAATACTGCAGGGGCTGTTATTGATTGCAACAAAAGCAAGGTCACTTTTGATGTCAATGGTAATGAGCATACGATATATTTTTTGAAGAAACAACTCAAAGTGAATGGTATAATCTCTATTGAAAAGGTTTCGCCAATCACTATTGGAGGTTTCAAATTCCCTCTTCCTACTGTCAAAAAGAAATATGAAACTCTTATTGTTGGGGAGGTGCATATCCCCATTAAGGTAACCTAGTATTGTACGAAGATTCTTCGGTTTCATGTTACTCGAAAATAGTTTGTTAATAAGAGTTGATTAACCTTATTAATGGATTCTATTTTAGGGGCATGTGGTCGATGAATTTAGTAAGCACAACTTTCTGTACCCATAATTTGCTCTCTGTTATTTATAGTTTAATAAAGTAAAATGACATGATTATCCTGTTTTGTGAATTATCTGTGCAATAAAAAATGACCACACAATGCTTTCATGAACTAAGCCAGATTTCACCAAGAGTTCACGCAATTCATTGAAAATGGCGGGTTGACCGACTTCCTCGTAGATGAGTGTGACTAACACCGCATCCTTACAAATTCATTTGTGAAAAATTTCCATTTCTTGCATAGGCTCGATATTCCCATGGTACGCATTGACTTATATGTTGAACATCATGAAATACTACTCACGGAGTTTTGTGAGATATGTTTGATTCCCTCTAATGAGGAATTGAGAGAGCGTCGACCGGAGGAGTTTGAGAACTTCCTCTGCACTTTAATTGTGGGAGAGCTTAGGGGCGTGTCGGGAGCCAGAGCTACTAGTTTGCATTTTCCCATTGCGCACTACTTCACTTTATTCATAGGGAAATTCTTGACTGCTAGGGAGGAAGGTGGTACGCTTAGTGCCACTGACCTCGCCATTTTACACCATGCACTTTTCGATGACAACACTTATACCCTCGGTGTTATCATTGTGCGCCGCTTGCACACTAACAGGACTAGGGGTGAAGTTCATGGTGGTATTTATCTATTCACCTATCGAGATGTTTCCATGTTAATGTATGCCATAATGATTACTTGTTGCCTAAAGTTTATTTGGATCACGAGGCTATGATAGATCACCATTTTATTGATAAACCGAAGCCTCCTCACCACATTCGTTATAGCTTGGAATTTCGTGAGGATACTCGTGATATTATTCCATTGCCTGCACCCTCTTTGTTTGATTCTCATGCTAGGCATAGTTACATCATCATGCCACTGGACATCATTGCTTATAGGAACGAGTTGGCCGCGGCGGAGAATGAGGCATGATATGTCTCCAACGTATCTATAATTTTTTATTGTTCCATGCTATTATATTATCTGTTTTGGATGTTTTATATGCATTAATATGCTATTTTATATTATTTTTGGGACTAACCTATTAACCTAGAGGCCAGAGCCAGTTTTTTGTTTTTTTCCTTGTTTTTGACTTCTACAGAAAAGGAATATCAACCGGAGTCCAAATGGAATAAAACTTTACGGTGATTTTTCTTAGACCAGAAGAAACCCACGAGACTTGGAGAGGAGGCCAGAAGACCCACGTGGTGGCCACAAGCCATGGGGGCGCGTTGATACGTCTCCAACGTATCTATAATTTTTTATTGTTCCATGCTGTTATATTATCAATCTTGGATATTTTTATAATCATTTTATATCATTTTGGTACTAACCTATTGACATAGTGCCAAGTGTCAGCTACTATTTTTTGCATGTTTTTACATCACAGAAAATCAATACCAAACGGAGTCCAAATGCCATGAAACTTTATGGAGATTTTTATGGACTAGAAGACACCTAATGGGCCTTGGCTATGCCTGGGGGTGCTCCGAGGAGAGCACAACCCACCAGGGCGCGCCCTGGTGGGTTGTGCCTACCTCGGGTGCCCCCCGGACCGCCTCTTTGCTCTATAAATACCCCAATATTCCCAAAACCCGAGGGGAGTCGATGAAATATTGATCCAGCTGCCACAGAGTCCAGAACCACCAGATCCAATCTAGACACCATCTCGGATGGGGTTCACCACCTCCATTGGTGCCTCTTCGATGATGCGTGAGTAGTTCTTTGTAGACCTTCGGGTCCGCAGTTAGTAGCTAGATGGCTTCCTCTCTCTCTCTCTCGCTGTATTCTCAATACAATGGTCTCTTGGAGATCCATATGATGTAACTCTTTTTGCGGTGTGTTTGTTGGGATCTGATGAACTTTGAGTTTATGATCAATTATATCCTTTTATATCCATGAAAGTATTTGAGTTTCTTTGATCTCTTTTATGCATGATCTCTTATAGCCTTGTATTTCTTCTCCGATATTTGGGTTTTGTTTGGCCAACTTGATCTATTTATCTTGCAATGGGAAGAGGTGCTTTGTAGTGGGTTCGATCTTACGGTGCTTGATCCCAGTGACAGAAGGGGAACCGACACGTATGTATCGTTGCTACTAAGGATAAAACGATGGGGTCTATCCCTACATAGATAGATCTTGTCTACATCATGTCATTGTTCTTATTGCATTACTCCGTTTCTCCATGAACTTAATACACTAGATGCATGCCGGATAGCGGTCGATGTGTGGAGTAATAGTAGTAGATGCAGGCAGGAGTCAGTCTACTAATCTTGGACGTGATGCCTATATAATAATCATTGCCTAGATATCATCATGATTATTTGAAGTTCTATCAATTGCCCAACAGTAATTTGTTCACCCACCATTTGCTATTTTTCTCGAGAGAAGCCACTAGTGAAACCTACGGCCCCCGGGTCTCATTCTCATATATTTACCTTTGCGATCTACTTTTCCTTTGCATTTATTTTCAGATCTACTAAACCGAAAATACAAAAATACTTTGCTGCAGTTTATTTTATTTGCGATCTATTTATTCAATCTATTACAACTTTCTCCCGTCCACGCACCAATTTCTGGTGCCGTTACCCGAAAGGGATTGACAACCCCTTTAACACGTCGGATTGTGAGTGGTTGTTATTTGTGTGCAGGGGTTGTTTACGTTGTGTTGCTTGGTTCTCCTACTGGTTCGATAACCTTGGTTTCATCACTGAGGGAAATACCTACCGTTGCTATGCTGCATCATCCCTTCCTCTTTGGGGAAATACCGATGTAGTCCTAGCCGACATCAAAAGGAATTTCTGGCGCCGTTGCCGGGGAGGATCTTCAACATATACTAGGTTCCTAATCACAAATCTCATCTCCTCGCAATCTACATTATTTTCCATTTGCCTCTCATTTTCCTCTCCCCCACTTCACAAAAAAATGCCGTTTTATTCGCCCTCTTTTTCGTTCGCCGTTTTCTTGTCGGATCTATTTTTGAGTGCAATCTTGTTGTGTAGTCAACATGGCTCAAGAGAACACCAAGTTGTGTGATTTCTCAAATACCAACAACAATGATTTTATTGGCACTCCGATTGCTCCTGCCACTAGTGCGAAATCTTGTGATATTAATACCCCTTTGCCGAATCTTGTTATGAAAGATCAATTTTCCGGTACTCCTTATGAGGATGCCGTGTCCCATCTTAATACCTTCGTGGAATTTGCAAAAGAAAAAAGATGTGGACAATGATATTGTGAAGATGAAATTATTTCCGTTTTCTTTGCGTGATTCTGCAAAATTTTGGTTTTCTTCTTTGCCTCACAATAGTATCGATTCTTGGAATAAGTGCAAAGATGATTTTATCACTAAGTATTTTCCACCCGCAAAAATTATTTCCCTTAGAACCCAGATCATGAATTTCAAGCAACTTGAACATGAGCATGTTGCACAATCTTGGGAAAGGATGAAAATGATGCTAAGGAATTGCCCAACTCATGGGTTAAATCTTTGGATGACCATACAAAAAATTTATGCGGGGTTGAATTTTGTTTCTCGTAATATTTTAGATTCTGCCGCGGATGGTACTTTTATGGAAACTACTTTGGGTGAAGCCACCAAATTGCTTGATAATATTATTGCAAGTTATTCGCAATGGCATACTGAAAGAGCTCCGACTAGTAAAAAAGTTAATTCGGTTGAAGAAATTTCTCCTTTGAGTGAAAAAGTTGATGCTCTTATGAAATTGGTTGCTAGTAAAAGTGCTCCTATTGATTTTAATGATATGCATTTGTCTAATTTGACTGAGAAAAATAGTGATGCCATAGATGTGAATTTTATTTCTCGAAATAATTTTAACAACAATGCTTATAGAGGTAATTTTAATCCTAGGCCTTTTCCTAGTAATCCCTCTAATAATTATGGTAATTCCTATGGAAATCAATCTTATAATAATAATAGGAACACCTCTGATCTTGAGAATAATATTAAAGAATTTATCAAGACCCAAAAAGTTTTCAACACTACCATAGAAGAAAAGTTGAATAAGATTGATGATTTGTCTAGAAGTGTTGATAGAATTTCTCATGATGTGGAAAATCTCAAGATGAAATTTTGTGTCCCTAAGGTTGATTAATCAATTAAAGCTCTTTATGTTTCTATGGACGAAAGTAAGAAAAGAACCGCTATGCTTAGAGCTAAAAGAGAATTTTTAGAAAAAGCGTTTTCTAGTGATTACTTTCACAAAAGTGATGAAGATCTTAAAATGATTGGTGTTTCTTCTATTGATTCCTTGTTTAGTAAAGTTAATATTGATGAAAAAGGGACTGGAGAAGATAAGTATCTTCCAGAGGGAAGAGAAGTGAATTTTCGTTTGGAACGAAAATAAATGAGGTGATGAGAAAGCGAGGCTTGTAGCACAAGGTTTTTTTTGCAGAGACCTGACATCGGTTACGATATAGCATACCTTCTTGGTATGAGTGGAATTATGTTTCGATAATGTGTACATAATACCATCGTCAATTAGTTTGCATGCATATATTGAAGTCATTGAATGAGTTACTATTCTGAATCCAAAGGTAAATCGCATCATGCATGTGTGGAACTTCTGAAGTCATTCTATGACTTGAAGTAGTCAAAGAATTGTGTGGTGCAACCGACTAAGTGAGTTATTCCTTGACAAGGATTACTCTCATATTAATGATTGCTAAGGTGTATTCATGAAGAAAACCTGGATTGGATTTTACATCACCTTAATTTGTGGTGTCGATGATCTTATCATCTATCGGTGCAACAAACCCTGGGTCTATTGACCAACTGTGCACAGGCACAAGATCAAGATTGAAGCACCAGCTTAAGTCAAAGATTGAAGAGCCAAGAGATTTGAAGAACCAACATGCAGCTCAGAAGGACCAAGATTGAGCCTAAGGGGCAGGATATCGGCAAGAGAAGGGCCTCCCTTACCTGACAGGCGAGCCCGACAAGGGGCGAGGCCACCACCAGAAGCAAGCAACTGAGGCTCCCCGGCAGAGCCTGCCGGGGCTCGCGGGGGCAGAACCGCCCCACCAAGCACTCTAGCATGACTCACGTCATCAATCAGTGCGGTGTCAAGCCGCAAGATGATTAAGTGGCAACCATTCACCACATGGCAGCTGTCGGTGTCAAAACCGGCGGATCTCGGGTGGGGGTCCTAAACTGTGCGTCTAAGGCGGAAGGTAACAGGAGGCGGGGGACACGATGTTTACCCAGGTTCGGGCCCTCTCGATGGAGGTAATACCCTACTTCCTGCTTGATTGATCTTGATGATATGAGTATTACAAGAGTTGATCTACCACGAGATTGTAGAGGCTAAACCCTAGAAGCTAGCCTATGGTATGATTGTTGTTGTCCTACGGACTAAACCCTCCGGTTTATATAGACACCGGAGGGGGCTAGGGTTACACAGAGTCGGTTACAAGGGAGGAGATCTACATATCCGTATTGCCAAGCTTGCCTTCCACGCCAAGGAGAGTCCCATACGAACACGGGACGAAGTCTTCAATCTTGTATCTTCATAGTCCAACAGTCCGGCCAAAGGATATAGTCCTACTGTCCGGAGACCCCCTAATCCAGGACTCCCTTAGTAGCCCCTGAACCAGGCTTCAATGACGATGAGTCCGGCGCGCAGATTTGTCTTCGGCATTGCAAGGCGGGTTCTTCCTCCGAATACTTCATAGAAGATTTTGAACACAAGGATAGTGTTCGGCTCTGCAAAACAAGTTCCACATACCACCGTAGAGAGAATAATATTTCCACAAATCTAATCTACTGACACGTTTAGCAACATGACATCATGTCATGGCCCGGTCATTATTCGAACCATTTTTCTCAACCAGCACTTCACATACCATGAGGCGGTTTTCTTGACACGTCTTGTCGAAGCAGAGATCTTGTCCCCCTTATTACGGGATTCCCATCAATACAGACGTGGGTGACCCAATCGTGTCCGTTGGTATGACTCCTTGATTTTAGGCAAGTCCCAAACGGCCACGAGGAGGACGCTTGATATTCACCCTCTTTATAAAGAGGCCAAGGCATGTCCTTTTTTCCCCTCTCGTACTCAATCGAATCCTTCCCCCGCCTCGAGTTCCAACACCCAAGGCTCAGGTCACGTGCTTCGGACCTTCAACCATGTCCAGATCCAACCTTCAAGGTCGGTGGATGCCTTCCTCTGTCACAGAGGAAGACATCAAGAAGCTAAGAGAGGCCAGGTATTTGACCTTCGAAATCTCGCACAGGCTGCCTGCTCGAGGGCAGGTCATTCCCACTCCTGAACCCGGCGAGAGCATTGTATTCATCTCTCACTTACTCCGAGGGCTAGGCCTCACTCTGGATCCCTTTGTTAGGGGGCTCATGTTCTATTATGGGCTGGATTTCCATGACCTGGCCCCGGATTCCCTCCTTCACATCTCGTCGTTCATCGTCGTGTGTGAGGCCTTCCTCCGCATTACCCCACACTTCGGCTTGTGGCTCAAGACTTTCAGCGTGAAGCCGAAGATGATCAAGGGGCCACACGCAGAGTGCCGAGGTGCCGTAATAAGCAAAAGCACTGATGTTCCATGGCCAGAGGGTTCCTTCCCAGAGGTGTCCAGTTTATGGCAACGAGAGTGGTTTTATATCACATCTCCCCGGGGTACCAAGTGGGTGGCCGCCCCTGCCTTTTTCTCGGCCCCCCCATCACAACTGACGTCATGGATCAACAAGGGACTGGACTGGGGGCCAGTAAATGATGTGCCGATATTGCAGAGTCGCATCCGAGATCTCCTTGAGAGAGATGTCAGCCTGGTCACGGTAATGCAAGTCATGCTAGTTCGTCGAGTCCCGCCTTGCAAACGTCGACCCCTCCGTATGTGGGAATTCAACCCGGAAGGACCACAAACTATTCAACACTTCCTCAGCATGACGCTCAAAGAGATGTACAAATTGTTCTTCGGACCACAAATAAAGTGTCCGGACACCACCGAGGATGCGGGTCTGAGCTGTAATCGCCCAGATACCCAAGTAAGTAATCCCGTGGCCGAACACGCTGTCTATTTATTTATCACAACATCATTCTGAAAAGTCACTCTTTGACCAGGACTAGGTAACAAAGGCGAAGATGATCAGGTGTTCAGCCCCCCTTCCCTAAGGCTCGGCCGATCCAGTACTAGCCAGAATGCTCGAGCCGGTGCCTTATCAGGTGCCCTCAGGGGAAGATAAAGGGGGGAATAAAGAGGCTGAAAGCAGGCCTCACTCATTATTCATCCAAACCGGGGGAATTAGCGCCTTCGCGAAGGAGGATAACCAGGGAAAAGAATCTGAAATTCCCTCTTGCCAAGGAAGGAAGAGGACCACCTCTGAAGACCCGGAAACAAAGGTTTCCAAACGGGGGAAGAAATCTTCGCTAGAGGGTCCTGCCTTGGAGGGTACTCTTGCCTCACAGTGCCCGCAAGGAGATCAGCCCTCTACCGAGCTGTAAGTAAACGAAAAGTACTTAATAGTAAAAATATCCTACATTACTTCTGAAGACAATAACCGAAGCATATATCTTGTAGTTCGGATCGTGGCCTTTCTCGACAGAGTTCGTCTTCGAGGGATCTTCTTCCGGAGATGATGGAGAGCGAAACACCTCCCCATGCCACCCCGCCTCATGAGGCGGGCGACCCTGAAGTGTCGTCACAGAGGGTTTCTCCTGATCCGCCAAGGCCAGAGGGTAATCCTTCGGCCACCCGAAGTCCTCATTATTCGGCTTCTAAAGAGAGCAACAGAAAGAGTCCGGAACCGTCCGATGTGCGATCGGACGCACTGAAGGATCTTCTGGAGCAAGCAGCCATCTCAGAAGCGCATCGTACGCTAATGGGTACGGTGATTGAGAGGATTTCATCTGCTGAAAGCGGGTTGCATGAAGCTTTTATGAGTCTGCTGAAAGGCTTTGAGGTACGTGAAATAGTGTATGTTTTTGACAGTACCGCACACGTTAGGTGTGCCCTATGCAAATAGTAGCCCCTGAGACTCTGGTTGCCATCGAGAACGGCGGCAAACAGAGGATCATAGTCCCAGGTAATAATCAGGCCGCCTTTATGTGCAGGGGGCTGAAGATCCGGTGGCTAGCCAGACTGGTGAGTTTGCCGAGCTGAAGCGGCAACTTGATGCGGCAGACGCCGACATCGTGCTTGTCAACAAGCAGCTCGACGAGGCACAGGGTATGTGATTTCTCCGGTGATCAACACATAGTAAGAGGAGCATGATGTTAGTATCTTTAATATGTTGTGACTGCAGATGGAGCTGCCGCCGTGGAGACCCTTCGGGCGGAACTTGTCCGAGCCAAGGAACAAGCCAGGAATAGTGATGTGGCCGCTCTAAAGGCGGTCAAAGAGCTGAGGGCCGAACAGGCTGCACATTGCCAAAGCAAGGAAAAAATAGCCAAGATGGTCGTTGAGTTGAAAGATGCCGCCGACCGTTACCAGCTTCTTGAAAAAGAAAGCCGAGCGATGGCGACGGACCTGGAGAAGGCCATGGTAGCAGCCAAGGAAGCCCGCTCTAAAATTAGAGCGGCGAAGGAGGAGCTGCGTCAAGCTGGAGATATCGCAGCTGGGAAGCCCTTTTTGTTGCAGACGAAGTGCAGGGGAGCGATCGGCGACGGTGGCCGGCTGCTCAGATGTTGAGGAGCACATGCCGAGCGGTGATCCAGGGGCGTCGTCCTCGGGAGCTTGCGACGCCCCTCCTGAGGCACCGGTCGCTGATGAGATGCGGCATGCGGCTCCCGAGGCAGAGGCTCCAGGAGCCTCGGGAGGTCGCAACGAGGTAGAGCTGGGCTGTTCACCACAGCCGAGCTCCCCTGAGGCTATCCCTCTTGGTTCTTCTTCGGCTCCGCCGCGCGCCGGGCTTCACGTCCAGCGCTTCGGCCGCCTTTGTGTGGACTTTGAGGAGCTCCGCAAGAGGAAGGGATCCCCCAGTGGCAGCAACATCTTCGGGCTGTTGAAGCGACGGAAGTACATTGCTATCGACGAGTAAGTACCTTATCTTGGTGACCTTCTATGTGCCACCTTCCTTTCCTGACAATTGTCCCCTCAGGTCCCCTTCTGCTAAGGCCGCAAAATCTCCAGAGAAGCAGCTCCCTCTCGTCTCATCGCGCCTGCCAAGCTCCAGTGCCACAGGCTCGGACGCTACCGACGGCGTGGGGTCAGCCATGGGAGTTGGTCCGTCATTAAGGCGCCCCGAGCTTGCGCCTTCGCCGTCCTTTCTTCGCGGCCTTACTCGGAGCGCATCAGGCGTGCCAATGGCTCCTACCTTGGTCATGGTTGGTAGATGGCTAGCCTCGATGCTGGAGTCTCCTTCAAGCAGCGGGCCTTGTTCGGTTCGGGCCCCTCGCGAGGGTCAGCTGGCGCCTGGGGCCGCGCCAGCCCCCAGCCCCCAACCGGGAGGTGGTGCGCCACTTGATGCTCCACCCACAACCCCCGAGGTGGAGGACGAGGTGGGCCGAGCGTTCGAGCTTGAGCGTGGGCGCAGCGTGGTTCGCCACGAGCTCTTCCAGGAGGCGATGGGCGTGATGAACCACCTTGGTGAAGAGCTTGTTGGTGTCGACTCGCGTCTTGAGGCTGAAGGTCTTTGGTTGGTGGAAGAGTGGCGCAAGCTACGAGTGGCCATCAACCTTGGTCGTTATCATCGTGACCTCGAGAACGCGAAGGCTGTGGCGTCCCTCAAGATTGCCAATGAGGCCCGCTCGCGAGCTTTGGAAGAAGCTCCCGAGGCCGATCGCTACCGCGAGGCTGCGGAAGAGCGCGCGTGGGAGCTCCAGGCCTGGAGCTCGTCCCTTGAGCGGCAGGTCGAGGCACGCGGGGCCGTCCTTGCATCGATGAGGGGAACGCCTGCGGAGGAAGAGGAGGTCCGGCGGCGCAAGGAGACGCTGGCCCTGGAGGCCGTGGAGCGCAGCCTCGAGCTCGAGCGACTGGAGACGAGGGAGTGTCAAGTCGCTCAAGCTGAAGATGCCGTCAGGGCCCGCGAGGCCAGAGTCGAGGAGGAGATCAATCGCCGGGTGGCCGAGGTTCGCGCAGATCTGGAAGGCAGGTACGACTTGAAGCTGAAGCTCGCTGGCCAGGAGGGTGCGGGCAGGGCCGCCGTCCTCAAGCCCAGGTTGGATGAGGCTGAGAGGCGTGCGGAGGCCACAACTACCGCCCTGGTCACGGCGCAGGCAGACTTGGCCTCTGCCCACACCGAGCTGTCTTCCCTCCGGGAACGAGTTGATGATGCCGAGGCCGTCACATGGCAAAACAGTGAGGAAGTGCTTCAACTCCTGACGCTGGAGCGCGAGCACGCTCCTATGCTTCAAGACCTTCAGAACAAGGCCAACACCGCCCTGGGTTACATCTACGACGAGAACGCCCCGACCCCTCACTCAAGTGACTACGCCAGCCACCTGACCTTCTTCACCGAGGTGGTGACGCGCCTGGAGCCTCAATCTGCGAGAGCTTGGCAGCTTGTGGAGGAGAGGGGTCGTGGCCTGCTTCAGTGCGCCTTCTCCCGTGTCTTCAGTCACCTTCTGAACGCCGACCCCAACTTCGACTTTGATGCCGCCATTGCCGCTGTACCCATGGCCGTCCAGGGCGACCTGGCGCGTTGGGTAGAGGACCATGTCGACGCGTTGGTCAGGGCCTTCACCTTGGAGAACGATGGGGTGGTGGTCGTCGCAGACGAAGGTGACGTGGTCAACGACGGTGATGGGGGCGTCGCCGACGGCGGCGACGATTCCGACGAAGGTGATGACGATGCGAGTGATGCGTCCCTGGACGACGCAGCGAGCGATGTCTCTGGCTGATCCCATATTCTCCTGTTGTTTTATTCTGCACGCAAAACTCGGGCGTGGCCCTTGGAAAACTTGTAAGAGCATTTTGAGAGGGGGAGCCCCTCGTGATAGCAAATTGCAGTTTTTACTTTCCTATGCGATGTGGGTATGTGTCCTCGTGAGCTCACGAAGCTGGGGGTGAGTCTCCCGACGTGGTTTACCTTAGTCAGCGCAAACTTAGGGCTGGGTCGTGAGGCGACGAGTTCCTGAGAATCCTGCGGAGCTTATCGCCCCGTTTGAGGGGGCCCCGCAAGGGGTGAGCACCAGGCCTAGTGCTAGCGCATGCTTTGCGCGGTCCGGCTCGCGAGGAGCTTTGCGAGGGAAAGGCAATGGACGCGAGTCCCAAACCAAACAAGATCCAGAAGGCGAGAAACGGCTCAAACGAGAAAAGGCACCCCCACGCGCATCGATAAAAATTCAGCTTCAACTTAAGTCCAGAATCAGAAAGCAAAGCCACAGAAAGAGAGATCCAAAGCAAAAGGCCGCGTCTGGCACCTAGTCTAGTCTCCGGGTCTTCAAGTCTTCTCACCAGCGCGGAGCGAAGTGCTGTCCACTAGGCATGGGAGGAAGCCCCAGGGCCTGACGCCGGTGCTCCTGAGACTCCGAGGCGTGTACATCCCCAACTCATTATTACGTGAGAGTGTCACGGGCGGCGAGCTTCACAGGCACCGAGCCTTCTTCACAGGTACCAGCCTTGCTTTATATCGCCAGACGAGGGCCCCGCCTTGCGCCACCCTTGACCTCCTTTGAGCCGACCGGAGACCAGGACGACACAAAGGAGGGAAAGAGGACGCCAGCGGTTCCCTCGGCGACCACGGGTCCTCTACTGGGGGAAGGGTTATTGAAGCCACCCCGGCAGAGGGCCTACTTCCTGGTGTCTGATGTCTACCACACAACCTTCTTCTTGTAGACGTTGTTGGGCCTCCAAGTGCAGAGGTTTGTAGGACAGTAGCAAATTTCCCTCAAGTGGATGACCTAAGGTTTATCAATCCGTAGGAGGCATAGGATGAAGATGGTCTCTCTCAAGCAACCCTGCAACCAAATAACAAAGAGTCTCTTGTGTCCCCAACACACCCAATACAATGGTAAATTGTATAGGTGCACTAGTTCGGCGAAGAGATGGTGATACAAGTGCGATATGGATAGTAGATAATAGTTTTTGTAATATGAAATAATAAAAACAGCAAGGTAGAAAGTGATAAAAGTGAGTGTAAACGGTATTGCAATGCGTGGAAACAAGGCCTAGGGTTCATATTTCGCTAGTGTAAGTTCCCTCAACAATACTAACATAATTGGATCACATAACTATCCCTCAACATGCAACAATGAGTCACTCCAAAGTCACTAATAGCGGAGAACGAACGAAGAGATTATGGTAGGGTACGAAACCACCTCAAAGTTATTCTTTCCGATCAATCCGTTGGGATATTCCTATAAGTGTCACAAACAGCCCTAGAGTTCGTACTAGAATAACACCTTAAGGCACAAATCAACCAAAACCCTAATGTCACCTAGATACTCCAATGTCACCTCAAGTATCCGTGGGTATGATTATACGATATGCATCACACAATCTCAGATTCATCTATTCAACCAACACAAAGGACCTCAAAGAGTGCCCCAAAGTTTCTACCGGAGAATCACGACGAAAACGTGTGCCAACCCCTATGCATAGGTTCCCAATGTCACGAAACCCGCAAGTTGGTCACCAAAACATACATCAAGTGGCACGTGGTATCCCATTGTCACCACAGATATCCACGGCAAGACATACATCAAGTGTTCTCAAGTCTTTAAAGACTCAATCCGAAAATATTACTTCAAAGGGGAAACTCAATTCATTACAAGAGAGAAGAGGGGGAGGAGAAACATAAGATCCAACTATAATAGCAAAGCTCGCGATACATCAAGATCGTGCCAAATCAAGAACACGAGAGAGAGATCAAACACATAGCTACTGGTACATACCCTCAACCCCGAGGGAGAACTACTCCCTCCTCGTCATGGAGAGCACCGGGATGATGAAGATGGCCACCGGAGAGGGATTGCCCCCTCCGGCAGGGTGCCGGAACGGGTCTAGATTGGTTCTCGGTGGCTACGGAGGCTTCTGGCGGCGGAACTCCCGATCTATCTTGCGTTCTGGAAGTTTTAGGTCACGTAGGTATATATGGGTGCAGGAGGTACGTCAGGGGAGCCACGAGGGTCCCATGAGACAGGGGGCGCGCCCTAGGGGCGGGGGGCGCCCCCCACCCTCGTGAGCACCTCATTCCTTCCTTGACGTGGGGTCCAAGTCCATCAGGTGTGTTTCCTTCCAAAAATAACTTCTCCAGTTGATTTCATTCCGTTTCGACTGAGTCTGATATTTCTTTTCTTCAAAACACTGAAATAGGCATAAAACAACAAATCTGGGCTGGGCCTCTGGTTAATAGGTTAGTCCCAAAAATAATATAAAAGTGGATAATAAAGCCCAATATTGCCCAAAACAGTAGATAATATAGCATGGAGCAATCAAAAATTATAGATACGTTGGAGACGTATCAAGCATCCCCAAGCTTAATTCCTGCTCGTCCTCGAGTAGGTAAATGATAAAAAGATAATTTTTTATGTGGAATGCTAGTTGGCATAATTTCAATGTAATTCTTCTTACTTGTGATATGAATATTCAGATCCGTAAGATTCAAGACAAAAGTTCATATTGACATAAAAATAATAATACTTCAAGCATACTAACAAAGCAATTATGTCTTCTCAAAATAACATGGCCAAAGAAAGCTATCCCTACAAAATCATATTGTCTGGCTATGCTCCATCTTCACCACACACAGTATTTAAATCATGCACAACCCCGATGACAAGCCAAGCAATTGTTTCATACTCTAACTTTTTCAAAACTTTTTCAATCTTCACGCAATACATGAGCGTGAGCCATGGATATAGCACTATAGGTGGAATAGAATGGTGGTTGTGGAGAAGACAAAAAGGGAGAAGATAGTCTCACATCAACTAGGCGTATCAACGGGCTATGGAGATGCCCATCAATAGATATCAATGTGAGGGAGTAGGGATTGCCATGCAACGGATGCACTAGAGCTATAAGTGTATGAAAGCTCAACAAAAGAAACTAGTGGGTGTGCATCCAACTTGCTTGCTCACGAAGACCTAGGGCATTTTGAGGAAGCCCATTATTGGAATATACAAGCCAAGTTCTATAATGAAAGATTCCCACTAGTATATGAAAATGACAAAACAAGAGACTCTCTATATGAAGAACATGGTGCTACTTTGAAGCACAGTATATGAGACTCGCTATATCATGGTGCTACTTTGAAGCACAAGTGTGGAAAAAGGATAGTAGCATTGCCCCTTTTTTTATTTGGCCTTTCCTTTTTTTGGCCTTTTTTTGGGACAATGCTCTATTGAATGATGATCATCACACTTCTATTTTTTTACAACTCCATGATACAACTCGATACTAGAACAAAGATGATTCTATATGAATGCCTCCGGCGGTGTACCGGGATATGCAATGAATCAAGAGTGACATGTATGAAAGAATTATGAACGGCAGCTTTGCCACGGATACTATGTCAACTACATGATCATGCTAAGCAATATGACAATGATCAATGTGTCATGAAGAAAGGTACGGTGGAAAGTTGCATGGCAATATATCTTGGAATGGCTATGGAAATGCCATAATAGGTAGGTATGGTGGCTGTTTTGAGGAAGGTATATGGTGGGTTTATGGTACCAGCGAAAGTTGCGCGGTACTAGAGAGGCTAACAAAGGTGGAAGGGTGAGAGTGCGTATAATCCATGGACTTAACAATTAGTCATAAAGAACTCACATACTTATTGCAAAAATCTAGAAGTTATCAAAGCAAAGTATTACGCGCATGCTCCTAGGGGGATAGATTGGTAGGAAAATACCATCGCTCGTCCCCGACCGCCACTCATAAGGAAGACAATCAATAAATAAATCATGCTCCGACTTCGTCACATAACGGTTCACCATACGTGCATGCTACGGGAATCACAAACCTTAACACAAGTATTTCTCAAATTGACAACTACTCAACTAGCATGACTCTAATATCACCATCTCCATATCTCAAAACAATTATCAAGTATCAAACTTCTCCTAGTATTCAACACACTCATAAGAGAATTTTATTATTCTTGAATACCTAGCATATTAGGATTTTAAGAAAATTACCATGCTATTTAAGACTCTCAAAATAATCTAAGTGAAGCATGATAGTTCATCTATTTCTTCAAAATAAGACTACCACCATGCTCTAAAAGATATAAGTGAAGCACTAGAGCAAATGACAAACTACTCCGAAAGATATAAGTGAAGATCAATGAGTAGTTGAATAATGATGCAACTATGTGAAGACTCTCTAACATTTAATAATTTCAGATCTTGGTATTCTATTAAAACAGAAAGCAAAGCAAAATAAAATGACATTCTAAGAATAGCAAACATAATGTGAAGAAGCAAAAACTTAGGATCAACCGAAACTAATTGATAATTGTTGAAGAAGAAAGGTGGGATGCCAACCGGGGCATCCCCAAGCTTAGGTGCTTGAGACTTCTTGAAAAATTATCTTGGGGTGCCTTGGGCATCCCCAAGCTTGAGCTTTTGTGTCTCCTTAATTCCTCTCATATCACGGTCTCCCTAAATCTCAAAAGCTTCATCCACACAAAACTCAACAAGGACTCGTGAGATAAGTTAGTATAAACCATTGCCAAAACCTTATCATACTCTACTGTAGCAAATCACTAAAAAATATTATTCAACATTGCATACTAAATGCCTCTGCATATTTAATAGTCCTATCCTCAAATAGAATCATTAAAGAAGCAAACATATGCAAACAATGCAAACATAACAGCAATCTGCCTAAACAGGATAGTCTGTAAAGAATGCAGCAACATCCATACTTCCCTAGATCCAAAAATTATGAAAGAAAATTCCCACTGTAGTAAATTTATCAGAGATTAATATGCAAAAGGTTTCAACATTTTATCATATTCTGACTTTTCTAGGGAATTATTGCAACAGCGGTAAACTTTCTGTTTTCAAACAGCAACATGCGGACTTCTAAAATAGGCATAGGAAAGGCTATCAATGCCACTTTTATTGAAATAAAATATGCAAAACATTTTTCTAAATAACATCAAGCAAATTCTAACAAAATAAATTGATGCTCCAAGAAAAACACATATCATGTGGTAAATAAAAATATAGCTCCAAGTAAAGTTACCGATGAACGAAGACGAAAGAGGGGATGCCTTCCGGGGCATCCCCATGCTTAGGCTCTTGGTTGTCCTTGAATATTACCTTGGGGTGCCTTGGGCATCCCCAAGATTAGTCTCTTGTCACTCCTTATTCCATAGTCCATCGAATCATTACCCAAAACTTGAAAACTTCACAACACAAAACTTAAAGTAGAAAACTCGTAAGCTCCGTTAGTATAAGAAAATAAATCACCACTTCAAGGTACTGTAATGAACTCATTCTTTATTTATATTGGTGTTAAACATACTGTATTCCAACTTCTCTATGGTTTATAAACTATTTTACTAGCCATAGATTCATCAAAATAAGTAAACAACACATGAAAAACAGAATCTGTCAAAAACAGAACAGTCTGTAGTAATCTGGTTCAAACCTATACTTCTGGAACTCATAAAATTCTCAAATAAATGGATGTAACTGAGGAATTTATCTATTAATCATCTTCAAAAATAATTAACTAAATATCACTCTCCAAATAAAAATGGCAGCAATTCTCGTGAGCGCTAAAGTTTCTGTTTTTTACAGCATGATCAACAAGACTTTCCCAAAGTCTCCCCAAAGGTTCTACTTGGCACAAACACTAATTAAAAGCATAAAACCACATCTAAACAGAGGCTACATGAATTATTTATTACTAAACAGGAACAAAATGCAATGAATAAAAACAAAGTTGGGTTGCCTCCCAACAAGCGCTGTCGTTTAACGCCCCTAGCTAGGCATGATGATTTCAACGATGCTCACATAAAAGATAAGAATTGAAACATAAAGAGAGCATCATAAAGAATATGACTAGCACATTTAAGTCTAACATACTTCCTATGCATAGGGATTTTGTGAGCAAACAACTTATGGGAACAAGAATCAACTTGCATAGGAGGGTAAAACAAGCATAACTTCAAAACTTTAAGCACATAGAGAGGAAACTTGATATTATTGCAATTCCTACAAGCATATATTCCCCCCTCATAATAATTTTAAGTAGCATCATGAATGAATTCAACAATATAACCAGCACCTAAAGCATTCTTTTCATGATTTATGAGCATAGAAAATTTACTACTCTCCACATAAGCAAAATTCTTCTCATGAATAATAGTGGGAGCAAACTCAACAAAATAACTATCATGTGATTGAAAATTAAGATCAAGATGACAAGTTTCATGTTTATTATTGTTCTTTAGGGCATACGTGTCATCACAATAATCATCATAGATAGGAGGCATGCTTTCATCATAATAAATTTGCTCATCAAAACTTGGGGGACAAAAAAATATCATCTTCATCAAACATAGCTTCCCCAAGCTTGTGGCTTTGCATGTCATTAGCATCATGGATATTCAAGGAATTCATACTAACAACATTGCAATCATGCTCATCATTCAAATATTTAGTGCCAAACATTTTATAGATTTCTTCTTCTAGCACTTGAGCACAATTATCCTTTCCATCATACTCACGAAAGATATTAAAAAGGTGAAGCATATGAGACAAACTCAATTCCACATTTTTTTATAGTTTTCTTTTATAAACTAAACTAGTGATAAAACAAGAAACTAAAAGACTCGATTGCAAGATCTAAAGATATACCTTCAAGCGCTAACCTCCCCGGCAACGGTGCCAGAAAAGAGCTTGATGTCTACTACACAACCTTCTTCTTGCAGACGTTGTTGGGCCTCCAAGTGCAGAGGTTTGTAGGACAGTAGCAAATTTCCCTCAAGTGCATGACCTAAGGTTTATCAATCCGTAGGAGGCGTAGGATGAAGATGGTCTCTCTCAAGCAACCCTGCAACCAAATAACAAAGAGTCTCTTGTGTCCCCAACACACCTAATACAATGGTAAATTGTATAGGTGCACTAGTTCGGCGAAGAGATGGTGATACAAGTGCAATATAAATAGTAGATAATAGTTTTTGTAATCTAAAATAATAAAAACAGCAAGGTAGCAAGTGATAAAAGTGAGCGTAAATGGTATTGCAATGCGTGGAAACAAGGCCTAGGGTTCATACTTTCGCTAGCGTAAGTTCCCTCAACAATACTAACATAATTGGATCACATAACTATCCCTCAACATGCAACACTGAGTCACTCCAAAGTTACTAATAGCGGAGAACGAACGAAGAGATTATGGTAGGGTACGAAACCACCTCAAAGTTATTCTTTCCAATCAATCCATTGGGCTATTCCTATAAGTGTCACAAACAACCCTAGATTTCATACTAGAATAACACCTTAAGACACAAATCAACCAAAACCCTAATGTCACCTAGATACTCCAATGTCACCTCAAGTATCCATGGGTATGATTATACAATATGCATCACACAATCTCAGATTCATCTATTCAACCAACACAAAGGACCTCAAAGAGTGCCCCAAAGTTTCTACCGGAGAATCACGACGAAAACATGTGCCAACCCCTATGCATAGGTTCCCAATGTCACGAAATCCGCAAGTTGGTCACCAAAACATACATCAAGTGGCATGTGGTATCCCATTGTCACCACAGATATCCACGGCAAGACATACATCAAGTGTTATCAAGTCTTGAAAGACTCAATCCGAAAAGATTACTTCAAAGGGGAAACTCAATTCATTACAAGAGAGACGAGGGGGAGGAGAAACATAAGATCCAACTATAATAGCAAAGCTCGCGATACATCAAGATCGTGCCAAATCAAGAACACGAGAGAGAGAGAGAGATCAAACACATAGCTACTGGTACATACCCTCAACCCCGAGGGAGAACTACTCCCTCCTCGTCATGGAGAGCACCGGGATGATGAAGATGGCCACCGGAGAGGGATTGCCCCCTCCGGCAGGGTGCCGGAACGGGTCTAGATTGGTTTTCGGTGGCTACGGAGGCTTCTGGCGGCGGAACTCCCGATCTATCTTGCGTTCTGGAAGTTTTAGGTCACGTAGGTATATATGGGTGCAGGAGGTACGTCAGGGGAGCCATGAGGGTCCCATGAGACAGGGGGCGCGCCCTAGGGGGGGCGCCCCCACCCTCATGAGCACCTCGTTCCTTCCTTGATGTTGGGTCCAAGTCCATCAGGTGTGTTTCCTTCCAAAAATAACTTCTCCAGTTGATTTCGTTCCGTTTTGACTCCGTGTGATATTCCTTTTCTTCAAAACACTAAAATAGGCATAAAATAGCAAATCTGGGCTGGGCCTCTGGTTAATAGGTTAGTCCCGAAAATAATATAAAAGTGGATAATAAAGCCCAATATTGCCCAAAACAGTAGATAATATAGCATGGAGCAATCAAAATTATAGATACGTCGGAGACGTATCAGTGTCCCCTGGTTTCGCATGCCTTGGGGAGGGGCCTTGCTCCTGGCTCCCTCTCGGCGGCCCCCAGCGTGTCTCCCTTGTTTAAACGGGTGTCGTCGTGCCAGGGTTGCCGATCGATGCTGCAACCTGATTCATCTGCAGCCCATGTTTAGCATAAGCCTATTCCTAAGAGGTTAGCGGTACCCCGTAGTTGCCGTTGCCGGCGCGATCGCTGTGGTTCTCCGCTGGCTCTTGGAAGGCTTCGACTCCTAGCGCCCCTTCTCCCCAATCTTCTACAACGAATGATCCAATGTCATCCTCTGGTGCGTACCCTTGGTCCATCATGCGGGGCACGTAGGCCTCCGGGGCCGTCACCCCGAACACCTCGCCCTGGTGCCCCACGATCCATGTTGCTCCGCCCATGATGGCGTCCTGGGGATGATAATATGGCATCCGGCCAGGACCATGGGGGTGACGCTTGCGCTCGTGCTTGCTGAGGGTGGCATGGGGGGGGGGGGTGGAGCCCCCTACGCCGCCAGCCGTGCTGATGTTGACGAAGCCCCCGGGAGTAGTCGATGACGCGCAGATGTGGTGAGGCTCGCCGCGCGACCTTGCATTGGCCTGGGGGGAGTCGATAGCAGAAGGGTGGCGCTCCCGACGCTGCTGCGTCCAGCAGCTCAGCAACACGCTCAAGCAGCGTGTCCCAGCCGCTCTCCATAAGCCTGCATCATAGCAGCTCCCTTGCCACTGTGAGTGCCGCCCGCATGTTCGCTTGCTCCTGCCATGAGTGCGGCGCTGTTGCTGCGGCGTGACTCGCTGCTCTCGCCACGGCTCGTGCTTGCCGCGGGGTGAGGGTGGATGATGCCTGGGCGAGCTGTCCACGCCTGGCGGAGCTTGGTGGCGCCCGCGCCGCTTGGGGTGCGGGGTCGAGATCTTCATGGGCAGGCGGTGCCGTCCAGGCCGGCCAGGCTGCCCAGCGGTCGGATACGGCCCTTGGGTCGCCAGACATCGTCGCCGGTGAACATCGGAGAGCTGATTGGCGGAGAAGAAGCTCCAGCGCACCTCTACCTGGCGCGCCAAATGTCATATGTGGGGCTCCGGCTAACCCTTAAGGTTCAAACACTGGGGTGCGCGCGAAGCCTTTCCCTCCTACCGATCTACGCTCTAGCTCGCTAGGTCTCGCAGACGAACTCGACGAACTCACAACACAGAAAGACACAGGGTTTATACTGGTTCGGGCCACCGTTGTGGTGTAATACCCTACTCCAGTGTGGTGGTGGTGGATTGCCTCTTGGGCTGATGATGAACAATACAAGGGAAGAATAGCCTCCTGAGGTTGAGGTGTTCTTGTGCGTATGAACTTGTGGTGTGTAGGTTCTCTCAAGCTAAGATGAGATCATATCCATCCACTATGGTGGCTAGTCCTATTTATAGAGGCCTTGGTCCTCTTCCCAAATATTGAGCGGGAAGGGAGCCAACAATGGCGGGCTAATTTCAAGGGGGACAACTAGTACAAGCTATCCTGACAAAAGTAGTCTTCACCTGTGAAAGGCTCTAGTGGTGACGCCGTCTTGGGTTCCACGATGATCTCCGTCTTGCAGTCCATGGCCTTGGTCTTGTTGCACCGAAATGGCAACCTTTGCCTGATGCCTCGGTACTCCGCGGCTGCACCTGCCCCCTTTGCACCAAATAGGAAACGAGGAAGATGCGTGCGCTGGTGCCCGCCTGGCGCCCGCCTAGTGTCGATCGTCATGGCTCATGTCACGAGAGCCTCGTGAGATTCGCCTCGCCTTGATATCTCCGCCCCTCGCGAGGCTGCCTGACTAGGCCGCTCGGGAGGAGGTCTTGCATCGTCCACCTCGCGAGGCTTGGACCCTCGTGAGGGTCTTGGAAGCTTTGTTGGTGAAGATGGGCCGTACGGCCTGCTGGCTCCGCCACGTCGCGGGCCGCAGGCAGGCAAGTCTGGGGACCCCGTTCCCAGAACACCGACATAATCCGTCGAAGATCAAGTCTCCGCGGGTGTCGGCAGTGTAGCTTAAGTTTCCGAACCTGACCTGATGGCCAGGGGCGTAGCTCTCGATCTTCTCCAGATGGCCAAGCGAGTTGGCCCGCAGTGCGAAGCCCCTGAATACGAAGATCTGTCCAGGGAGGAAAACCTCACCCTGGACCTCATCGTTACCGATGATCGAAGGAGCCATCAAGCCTTACGGTGATGGCACAGTGGAACTCCCAATGAAAGCACCAATGTCGGTGTCAAAACCGGCGGATCTCGGGTAGGGGGTCCCGAACTGTGCGTCTAAGGCGGATGGTAACAGGAGGCAGGGGACACGATGTTTACCCAGGTTCGGGCCCTCTCAATGGAGGTAATACCCTACTTCCTGCTTGATTGATCTTGATGATATGAGTATTACAAGAGTTGATCTACCACGAGATCGTAGAGGCTAAACCCTAGAAGCTAGCCTATGTTATGATTGTTATTGTCTTACGGACTAAACCCTCCGGTTTATATAGACACCAGAGGGGGCTAGGGTTACAAAGAGTCGTTTACAAGGGAGGAGATCTACATATTTGTATTTCCAAGCTTGCCTTCCACACCAAGGAGAGTCCCATCCGGACACGGGACGAAGTCTTCAATCTTGTATCTTCATAGTCCAACAGTCCGGCCAAAGGATATAGTCCAGCTGTCCGGAGACCCCCTAATCCAGGATTCCCTCAGCAGCCATTTCCTACCGAGAAGCCTACAGATGATACCCATCCTGCGACGTGTCAAGAGAACAAGTGTGGAGCTGGCGAGATAGCCCATCAGGCTGCTACCTCTTGAGCACTGCGTTGGATTTCCCCGAAGAGGAAGGGATGATGCAACAAAGTAGCGTAAGTATTTCCCTCAGTTTTTGAGAACCAAGGTATCAATCCAGTCGGAGGCTACGCTCGAGTCCCTCATACCTACACAAAAACAATAGCTCAACGCAACCAACGCGCTTAGGGGTTGTCAATCCCTTCATGGTCACTTACGAAAGTGAGATCTGACAGAGATGATAAATAATATTTTTGGTATTTTTGGTATAGAGATGCAAAGTAAAAAGTAAAAGCAAAGCAATAATAAAGTGATGGAGATTGATATGATGAGAAAGAGACCCGGGGGCCATAGGTTTCACTAGTGGCTTCTCTCAAGAGCATACGTATTCTACGGTGGGTGAACAAATTACTGTTGAGCAATTGACAGAATTGAGCATAGTTATGAGAATATCTAGGTATGATCATGTATATAGGCATCACGTCCGAGACAAGTAGACCGAAACAATTCTGCATCTACTACTATTACTCCACTCAGCGACCGCTATCCAACATGCATCTAGAGTATTAAGTTAAAAACAGAGTAATGCCTTAAGCAAGATGACATGATGTAGAGGGATAGTTTCATGCAATATGATAAAAACCCCATCTTGTTATCCTCGATGGCAACAATACAATACGTGCCTTGCTGCCCCTTCTATCACTAGGAAAGGACACCGCAAGATTGAACCCAAAGCTAAGCACTTCTCCCATGGCAAGAAAAACCAATCTAGTAGGCCAAACCAAACTGATAATTCGAAGAGACTTGCAAAGATAACCAATCATACATAAAAGAATTCAGAGAAGATTCAAATATTATTCATAGATAGACTGGATCATAAACCCACAATTCATCGGTCTCAACAAACACACCGCAAAAAGAAGATTACATCAAATAGATCTCCACGAGAGAGGGGGAGAACATTGTATTGAGATCCAAAAAGAGAGAAGAAGCCATCTAGCTACTACCTATGGACCCGTAGGTCTGAAGTAAACTACTCACACTTCATCGGAGGGGCTTGGATGATGATGTAGAAGCCCTCCGTGATCGATGCCCCCTCCGGCGGAGCTCCGAAACAGGCCCCAAGATGGGATCTCGTGGATACAGAAAGTTGCGGTGGTGGAATTAGGTTTTTGGCTCCGTCCCCGATCGTTTGGGGGTACATGGATATATATAGGAGGAAGAAGTATGTCGGTGGAGCTTCGAGGGGCCCACGAGGCAGGGGGCGCGCCCTAGGGGGGGGGGCACCCTCCACCCTCGTGACCACCTCGTGGCTTTCTTGACGGAGGGTCCAAGTCTCCTGGATCTTATCTGATGAGAAAATCACGTTTTTGAAGGTTTCATTCCGTTTGGACTCCATTTGATATTCCTTTTCTTCGAAAGCCTAAAACAGGCAAAAACAACAATTCTGGGCTGGGCCTCCGGTTAATAGGTTAGTCCCAAAAATAATATAAAAGTGGAAAATAAAGCCCAATAATGTCTAAAACAGTAGATAATATAGCATGGAGCAATCAAAAATTATAGATACGTTGGAGACGTATCAAGCATCCCCAAGCTTAATTCCTGCTCGTCCTCGAGTAGGTAAATGATAAAAACAGAATTTTTGATGCGGAGTGCTACTTGGCATTATTTTAATGTAATTCTTCTTAATTGTGGTATGAATATTCAGATCCGAAAGATTCAAGACAAAAGTTCATATTGACATAAAATGATAATACTTCAAGCATACTAATTAAGCAATTATGTCTTCTCAAAATAACATGGCCAAAGAAAGTTCATCCCTACAAAATCATATAGTTTAGTCATGTTTCATTTTCGTCACACAAGAATGCTCTCATCATGCACAACCCCGATGACAAGCCAAGCAATTGTTTCATACTTTAGTAATCTCAAACCTATAAACTTTCACGCAATATATGAGCGCGAGCCATGGACATAGCACTATGGGTGGAATAGAATATAATGAGGGGGGTTATGTGGAGAAGTCAAAAAAGGAGAAAGTCTCACATCAACGAGGCTAATCAATGGGCTATGGAGATGCCCACTGATTGATGTTAATGCAAGGAGTAGAGATTGCCATGAAACGGATGCACTAGAGCTATAAATGTATGAAATCTCAACAAA
The DNA here is from genome assembly GCF_003073215.2 of Triticum urartu. Lineage (NCBI taxonomy): Eukaryota > Viridiplantae > Streptophyta > Magnoliopsida > Poales > Poaceae > Triticum > Triticum urartu. The sequence continues at coordinate 451,949,376 of NC_053022.1, forward strand.
AGAAACTAGTGGGTGTGCATCCAACTTGCTTGCTCACGAAGACCTAGGGCACTTGAGGAGTCCCATTGTTGGAATATACAAGCCAAGTTCTATAATGAAAAATTCCCACTAGTATATGAAAGTGATAATATGAGAGACTCTCTACTATGAAGATCATGGTGCTACTTTGAAGCACAAGTGTGGTAAAAGGATAGTAACATTGTCCCTTCTCTCTTTTTCTCTCATTTTTTTGGGCCTTCTCTTTTTTATGGCCTTTCTCTTTTTTTGGGCCTTCTCTTTTTTATGGCCTTTCTTTTTTTATACCTCACTTGGGACAATGCTCTAATAATGATGATCATCACACTTCTATTTATTTACAACTCAATGATTACAACTCGATAGTAGAACAAAGATGACTCTATATGAATGCCTCTGGCGGTGTACCGGGATATGCAATGAATCAAGAGTGACATGTATGAAGGAATTATGAACGGTGGCTTTTCCACAAATACTATGTCAACTACATGATCATGCTAACCAATATGACAATGATGAATGTGTCATGATAAACGGAATGATGGAAAGTTGCATGGCAATATATCTCGGAATGGCTATGGAAATGCCATAATAGGTAGGTATGGTGGCTGTTTTGAGGAAGATATAAGGAGGTTTATGTGTGAAAGAGCGTATCATATCACGGGGTTTGGATGCACCGGCGAAGTTTGCGCCAACTCTCAATGTGAGAAAGGGCAATGCACGGTACCAAAGAGGCTAGCAAGGATGGAAGGGTGAGAGTGCGTATAATCCATGGACTCAACATTAGTCATAAAGAACTCACATACTTATTGCAAAAATCTACAAGTCATCAAAAACCTCGGCACTACGCGCATGCTCCTAGGGGGATAGATTGGTAGGAAAAGACCATCGCTCGTCCCCGACCGCCACTCATAAGGAAGACAATCAAATAACACCTCATGCTTCAAATTTGTTGCATAACGTTTACCATACGTGCATGCTACGGGACTTGTAAACTTCAACACAAGTACTTCTCAATTTCACAACTACTCAACTAGCATGACTTTGATATTATTACCTCCATATCTCAAAACAATCATCAAGCATCAAATTTTTCTTAGTATTCAACACACTCATACGAAAGTTTTATTATTAATCTTGCATACCAAGCATATTAGGATTTTAAGCAAATTACCACGCTATTAAGACTCTCAAAATAATCTAAGTGAAGCATGAGAGATCAATAGTTTCTATAAAACAAATCCACCATCGTGCTCTAAAAGATATAAGTGAAGTACTAGAGCAAAACTATAAAGCTCAAAAGATATAAGTGAAGCACATAGAGTATTCTATCAAATTCCAAATCATGTATGGCTCTCTAAAAAGGTGTGTAAAGCAAGTATGATTGTGGTAAACTAATAATAAAATACTCAAATCATAAAAGACGCTCCAAGCAAAACACATATCATGTGGTGAATAAAAATATAGCTCCAAGTAAAGTTTCCGATAGAAGTAGACGAAAGAGGGGATGCCTTTCGGGGCATCCCCAAGCTTTGGATTTTAGGTGTCCTTAGATTATCTTGGGGGTGCCATGGGCATCCCCAATCTTAGGCTCTTGCCACTTCTTGTTCCATAATCCATCAAATCTTTACCCAAAACTTGAAAACTTCACAACACAAAACTTAAAGTAGAAAATCTCGTGAGGTCTGTTAGCGAAAGAAAACAAAAGACCACTTCAAGGTACTGTAACGAACTCATTCATTATTTATATTGGTGTTATACCTAATGTATTCCAACTTCTCTATGGATTATAAACTATTTTACTAGCCATAGATTCATCAAAATAAGCAAACAACACACGCATAACAGAATCTGTCAAAAACAGAACAGTCTGTAGTAATCTGTAGCTAGCACAATATATGGAACCGCAAAAATTATAAAATAAGTTTCTGGACGTGAGGAATTTATCTATTAATCATCTGCAAAACGAATTAACTAAATATCACTCTTCAAATAAAAATGACAGCAGTTCTCGTGAGCGCTAAAGTTTCTGTTTTTTACAGCAAGTTCAACAAGACTTTCCCCAAGTCCTCCCAACGGTTCTACTTGGCACAAACTCTAATTAAGCACAAAAAACACAACCAAAACAGAGGCTAAATAATTTATTTATTACTAAACAGGATCAAAAGCAAGGAATAAAAATAAAATTGGGTTGCCTCCCAACAAGCGCTATCGTTTAATGCCCCTAGCTAGGCATAACAAGCAAGAATAGATCTAGGTATTGCCATCTTTGGTTTTCAATTTTTTAGCGGAATCAAGCTCAAATCCGGGAGGTTCTTTATGTTTCCCTTCATATTCTGAAATTTTTAGATCTAAAGAATCCAACCGCTTATTTCAAAGGGTAATCAACATAGTCACGCGGTGAATATTTCCACTAATGTTCTTAAGAGGTTCAAGAGATTTCTGCAAGATTTTAGTAACTTCACAATTTTTTTTTCAAAAACTTGTGTCTCTTCCTGAGTAGGATGAGGCCCATTTTGTTGAGGTAGTGTTCCAACTATACCTTCTATAATTTCAAGTGCAATATGCGGATCAATTTCAATAAAATTGCCTTTGGTAACGCAATCCAAGAGTTGTCTATGAGACATATTTAATTCAACATAAAAATTGCGAAGAAAAATTCTCAGATTTATTTCAGAGGTACAATTATGATGAGATTCCATTATTCTCAACCAGGCATCTTTTAGGTTTTCTCCTAACCTTTGTTTAAAGTGAAAGATTTCGAACTCAGGGGTCAACGGAGAAGATAAGGGAGTAGCCATAATGACAAGCAAACAAACTAACACACGAGCAAACAAAAAGGCAAACAGACAAAGAGAGGGAGGATAGAGAGAGAGAGAGAGAGGGCGAATAAAACGGCAAGGGTGAAGTGGGGGAGAGGAAAACGAGAGGCAAATGGCAAATTATGTAATGCGGGAGATATGGATTATGATGGGTACTTGGTATGTTGACTTTTTGCGTAGACTCCCCGGCAACGGCGCCAGAAATTCTTCTTGCTACCTCTTGAGCACTGTGTTGGATTTCCCCGAAGAGGAAGGGATGATGCAGCAAAGTAGCGTAAGTATTTCCCTCAATTTTTGAGAACCAAGGTATCAATCCAGTAGGAGGCTACGCTCGAGTCCCTCGTACCTACACAAAAACAATAGCTCAACGCAACCAACACGCTTAGGGGTTGTCAATCCCTTCACTGTCACTTACGAAAGTGAGATCTAACAGAGATGATAAATAATATTTTTGGTATAGAGATGCAAAGTAAAAAGTAAAAGCAAAGTAAAAGCAAAGCAATAATAAAGTGATGGAGATTGATATGATGAGAAAGAGACCCGGGGGCCATAGGTTTCACTAGTGGCTTCTCTCAAGAGCATAAGTATTCTACGGTGGGTGAACAAATTACTGTTGAGCAATTGACAGAATTGAGCATAGTTATGAGAATATGTAGGTATGATCATGTATATAGGCATCACGTCCGACACAAGTAGACCAAAACGATTCTGCATCTACTACTATTACTCCACTCATCGACCGCTATCCAGCATGCATGTAGAGTATTAATTAAAAAAACAGAGTAACGCCTTAAGCAAGATGACATGATGTAGAGGGATAGTTTCATGCAATATGATAAAAACCCCATCTTGTTATCCTCAATGGCAACAATACAATACGTGCCTTGCTTCCCCTTTTGTCAGTGGGAAAGGACACCGCAAGATTGAACCCAAAGCTAAGCACTTCTCCCATGGCAAGAAAAACCAATCTAGCAGGCCAAACCAAACTGGTAGTTTGAAGAGACTTGCAAAGATAACCAATCATACATAAAAGAATTCAGAGAAGATTCAAATATTATTCATAGATAGACTGGATCATAAACCCACAATTCATCGGTCTCAACAAACACACCACAAAAAGAAGATTACATCGAATAGATCTCCACGAGAGAGGGGGAGAACATTATATTGAGATCCAAAAAGAGAGAAGAAGCCATCTAGCTACTAGCCATGGACCCGTAAGTCTGAAGTAAACTACTCACACTTCATCGGAGGGGCTTGGATGATGATGTAGAAGCCCTCCGTGATCGATCCCCCCCTCCGGCGGAGCTCCGGAACAAGCCCCAAGATGGGATCTCGTGGATACAGAAAGTTGCGGCGGTGGAATTAGGTTTTTGGCTCCGTCCCCGATCGTTTGGGGGTACGTGGATATATATAGGAGGAAGAAGTATGTCGGTGGAGCTTCGAGGGGCCCATGAGGCAGGGGCGCGCCCTAGGGGGGGCGCCCTCCACCCTCGTGATCACCTCGTGGCTTTCTTGACGGAGGGTCCAAGTCTCCTAGATCTTATCTGATGAGAAAATCACGTTTCTGAAGGTTTCATTCCGTTTGGACTCCGTTTGATATTCCTTTTCTTCGAAACCCTAAAACAGGCAAAAAAACAGCAATTCTGGGCTGGGCCTCCGTTAATAGGTTAGTCCCAAAAATAATATAAAAGTGGAAAATAAAGCCCAATAATGTCTAAAACAGTAGATAATATAGCATGGAGCAATCAAAAATTATAGATACGTTGGAGACGTATCACAGGCCTTGTCGAGCGCCCAATGATGTGACACTAAGCGGCGCATTTAATGCACCCTGTCAGCCCGCAGTTAGGTATGATAGCACTATTTGCTATCATATCAGTGGATAATGACCACTTTGCTACTGTGGTGACCCCTTAATCTATAAAAGGAGGCCCATGGCACTCGTAGGAAGGGTTAGAGGGTTAGAAACTTGACAACCCCAAGCCACCATACGCGCGTAGACGATGCGGCCCTTAGGCAAACCTTGCCGGGCAAGTGTACTACGCATCACTACACTCATTCCACCATCAATCCACCAAAGCAGGAGTAGGGTTTTACGCCTCGCAGCGGCCCGAACCTGGGTAAATCGCTTGTGTGCTATCTGTCGCGTTGCTGTACGCTGGTCTGCTCTTTGTGCAACGCGCCGTCCCTCCTGCCGAACCAACAAGGGGCCACCCGGTCCCATAGGTGGCCACGGAAATCCCGCGACATCTCTGGCACGCCTGGTAGGGGGAGTGCTTGCGCGAACCTGAAAGTGTATGCCGCGCATCATCTTCATCGACATTTTCATCCTCAACGGCGCCATCAACCATGGCACCCAAGAAGAAATCTGGCACCTCGGCCCACCCATCCACCTCGAAGGCTCCGCGGCCCGCGGCCTCTAACATCGCGGGGGACACAAGAGCACGCGAGGACGTGGACACCACTGGGGGCATGGTTGGAGCAGGTGGCAGCATCACCACCTCCCCCGCGGCCGACGTGGGCGCAAGAGCTGGCGGAGGAGAACAACATCAGCATTGTCTCAACGATCAAGCTCTACAAGGTGCGGGCGAGGGGGTCACTCCGTCCGCACCCCCTCCTCTCGCCGACGAGCACAGCCGCAACAATGATGCTCGGTCCGGGGCGAGCCATCGCCCTCCGATCGCCCCCATCAGGGGAGCGGCCGTGGAGCATGCGCCTCCTCCCGGAGGAGCCAACCAGGCCGCTGCGCTCAACGGAGCCACTGATCTTCGAGCACCACCGCCGCGTGACCCCACCGCCTCGTTGGTTGCCCCACCGCAGCATGGGTGCGGCGCCACCACCGTCGCCACCGCTGCTGGCACCGTCCGGAGCCAGGCGACGGTGCGGTCGACGCCATCGACATCCATGCCAAGCACGGCCACGGAGGCCATGGCGCGAGCTCGGCTATTGCTGAGGTTCCCGCCAACGGCCGAGCAGATGGATGAGTGGTGTGCTACCATCCAAAGCCTACTCGGTTTCGCCGAAGCTGGGGGCTCACGATGAGTTTTCCCACTGCAACCTCCCCAAGCAACAGCCACCGCTCGTGCCGCTAGCCGTACGAAGGGGGGCGTCCCACGGTTTAGTCCCCGCCATGGCAGCCGGCGAAGGGCGGCAGAATCAAGACCCCGACGACATCTCGATGGCCGCTTCTGACCCTCGAGCACGTCCAGGCCAACGTCGAACCCCGGAAGACAGGCAACAGGGAGACACGCGTGGTGTCGCCGAACGGCGCCGCAACGATCCCCGCCAGACCGATGGGTGCGACGGCCTCAACGTCGACGAGCCTGCGCTTGGTGTTGGCGGGTGCCTACCCTTCGAGGTTGGCTGCCCTGCCTTTACACGAGAGTTGTGGCAAGTACGTTGGCCGTCCGTTCGCACGTTCAAGCCAGAGATACCTGAGAAGTATGACGGGAGGCTGAACCCGGCAGAGTTCCTGAGCATCTACACCATCACTGTTCAGGCTGCTGGGGGAAGAGATGAGAAGGTGTTCGCCAACTACTTCCCTTTAGCCCTCAAGTCCAATGTGTGGTCTTGGCTGATGTACCTGCCGGAGAACTCCATTTCGTCATGGGAAGACATGTGCCATGAGTTAATCGGTGCCTTCACCGGTGGCCACCAAGAGCCTGACAGGCCCAGCGACCTGCAACTTCTCCAGTAGAAGGAAGGAGAAACCCTCCATAAGTATTTGCAGAGATTTAGTAAAGTTCACAGAAATATTCCAATATCCATTTGGCAGCTGTTATAGCAGCCTTCCAGTCCAATGTGCGCAACCGTCACATTTGTTGTAAGATGAATGTGGGGTTGCCCAAGACTGTGAAGGAGCTATACACACTGGTGCATAAGTGTGCTCAGATGGAGGAAGGAAGGAAGTTGCCAGGAGAGGAGGATTGCATCAATGTTGATTCAGAGGATGAAGATGAATCAACCAGTCAGAGAAAGGGCAAGAAGCACAGTGAGAAGCCAAGAGATAAGGCAATGATGACTGTAGAAGGTTCGGGCACACCTAGTACCGACAAGAAGGCCAAGGCTGAGGCCCCTGGCAAGGAAGCTGCCGCGTGCACTGCCTGTTGGGAAGCCGCTGCTGCGGAAAAAGTTGGGAAAGGTGATGGGCCATACTACAAGATCGACCGGACCAAAGGCCACGACCTTCAGGAGTGTTATCAAGTTGAGCAGCTTGTCAAGAGATAGAGGGCAGAGTATGATAAGTGTGATAATGAGAAAGTTCAGAATGCTGCTAGTGGTAAGGGCTGAGGCGGTGAAGCAAATCGCCCCGGCAAACCCTTTTGGAACCAAGGAAAGCCCGCCAGGGGCCAGGAGAAGGAAAACTGTGATGATGCCAGTGATGGAGGGGATGAAGAGGAAACTAGTGAGCAGGAATTTCAGAAGGCCAATGATGCCCTATGCATTGATGGAGGTGCATCTTTGCACACCTCCCATCGTCAACTCAAGCGATGGGCACGAGAGGTCAATGCTGTAGAGCCAGCGCCAGAGGCCCAGAAGCCGCTCAAGTGGTCCCGCACACCCATCATCTTTGATGAGGAGGACTGTCGGTGTTAAAACCGGCGGATCTCGGGTAGGGAGTCCCGAACTGTGCGTCTGAGGTTGATGGTAATAGGAGACAGGGAAAACAATGCTTACCCAGGTTCGGGCCCTCTCGATGGAGGTAAAACCCTACGTCCTACTAGATTAATATTGATGAGTATGGGGGTTACAAGAGTTGATCTACCACAAGATCGTAATGTCTAAAACCCTAGAAGTCTAGCCTATCTGATTATGATTGTCTCTACGGACTAAGCCATCCGGTTTATATAGACACCGGAGAGGACTAGGGTTATACAAAGTCGGTTACAGAGAAAGGAATCTTTATATCCGAACGCCAAGCTTGCCATCCACCCCAAGGAGAGTCCCATCCAGACACGGGTGAGAGTCTTCGGACTTGTATCTCCGTAGCCCATCAGTCCGGCCCATGTCCAACAGGCCGGACGCCCGAGGACCCCTTAGTCCAGGACTCCTTCAGTAGCCCCTGAACCAGGCTTCAATGATGAGGTGTGCGGCGCGCAGATTGTCTTCAACATTGCAAGGCAGGTTCTTCCCCCGAATACTCCAATACAGTCTTTGAATACGACTAACATGTCCGGATCTGCAAAACAAGTACCACACACCACCGCAGAGAGTATAATATTTCATGAGTCCAATCTGCTGACAATTTTTGATAATGTGGCACCACGCCATCACCCGGTCATTATTTCGAACTGTTTTTCGGCCTGCCGTTTCGAGATGCGGTCTCATTGGCACGTCTTATCAAAGCAGAGATCATGTCCCCTTATTATGGGATTCTCATCAATACGGGCGTGGGTAATCCAACAGTGTCGTTTGCACAAACCTTGGGAACATGCGAGTTTTAAGTTGAGTGGGGAGGCGCTTGACATTCACTGCCTTTATAAGGAGATAAGGATTCCCTTCTTTCACCCACACCTTCCCTCTCTCTCTGCCCTTCCATTCTCGAGCTCCAGCGCCCAAGTCCTCATCTTTTCTGCCTCAAGAAAGCACTCAACCATGTCCGGATCTGGAGCGCAAGGCAAGTGGATGGCCTTCACCGTCAAGGAGAAGGACATCACCGATCTTTGGGAGGCTGGGTACCTGGTGAAAGAAATCGCCCACCAGCTTCCGGCCAAGGGGCAAATCGTCCCCACCCCGAAGCCCAATGAGAGGGTGGTGTTCATCCCCCATTTCGTCCGCGGGTTAGGGTTTCCTCTCCACCCTTTCGTCTGCGGACTCATGTTCTATTATGGGCTAGATTTCCATGATCTAGCCCCGAACTCCTTCCTCAACATCTCGACATTCATTGTCGTGTGCGAGGCCTTCCTCCGCATTCCATCCCACTTCGGACTGTGGCTGAAGATCTTCAACGTGAAGCCGAAGGTGGTGGACGGCCAACACACAGAGTGCGGAGGTGCCATGGTGAGCAAGATGCCCAACGTCCCGTGGCCCAGAGGTACCTTCGTGGAGACCGTCAAGGGGTGGTTGAAGCTGTGGTTCTACGTCACAGAGCCCCGTGACTCCTCCTGGGCCGCGGCTCCCGAATTGAAATCCGGGGCCCCAACGCGGCTTACCTCCTGGCAAGAGAAGGGCCTGGATTGGTCTTCGTCGGATGAGCTGACAGTGCTTCAGACGCGCATCAGGAGCATGATGGACAAGAACTTCTAGCTTGTTGATGTGATTCAGGTGATGCTAATTTGCCGGATCCTTCCATGCTAGAACTGGGCTTGCCACCTATGGGAATTTGATCCGGCCAAACACAAGACCCTGCAACGGTTCTTAGAGACTACACCCGAGGACATCTATAAGTTGCTCATCAAGGCCAATGAGACGTGGCCAAAGACAACCGAAGACCGTGGGCATGACCTGGCTCATCCGACCAGTTCGGTAAGTTCTCCATGTTTCCAGGCATATCCCTTACTTGCTTACTCAAGGAGGATGTCCCAACTTCCCTATCTAGTTTATCAGTGTTGGACGAAGAAGGCGGAGCGGATTCAGTCTCCGGCTCCGCTACCCGAGGACCCAGCCATCCCGCACTTGACGAAGATGCTGGTTCTGGCGCCCTACAAGGCACCGGGGAAGAAGGCCAAGAAGAAGGCCAAGGGGACCAGAGGTGGCCTCCACCCCAAGGGTACTTCGGACATGGTGTCCGAAGACGCCGAAACTCACTCCGCCGCCGAAGATGACGAGGGGGAGGAAGAGGAAGAAGAAAGCAACTCCCCCCTCCTCGAGGGGGGAAAGAAGAGGGCGGCCTCCACAAATCTGGAGGCGGAGGCATCCAAGAAGGGGAAGGCTTCCCTCGCGGATAGCTCCGCGTGGGACGTCGACAGCAGCCCAGAACGGCGCCCCCGGGATAAGCCCCTGGCCGAATCGTGAGTATCCGAAGACCCCGACGCATTCATATATCATCCCTTTTTACTTTATGATTTTAACATGTTGAACCATGTACCTGCAGTCCGGCTCGTTCCGCCCTCGAGCGATCCTCGTCTTCGGGGAACTCGCTGGACCCGAAGGCGATGGACAACGGGTCCCTTCCGACGGCCTGCTCTCACAAGGTCATGGATGACACCAAGGTGTTGTCCTGAAGGATCCCAAACCTGGGAGAGACGCAGGAGGCTGTCAGGGCGGCACCAGAGGGCAAGACCTCGGTCGCCAGACACATGGGGGAGCAGATCCCCATGGAGACTGGCGATGGGGGCCACGTCCAATTCGGCCCCTAGCTGGATACGGTCCCGGAGACCTATACGGCTCCAGAATCCGAAAGACATCCTCCTTCATCAGAAGGAGGTGTGCCTATTCCGCCGGTGACCTCTGTCCAACCAGAGGCACCGGATACTCTACTGGAAGCACTGCAAAGTGCTTCCATCGTTGAGGAACACCGTAGCCTTATGGGTGCGGTGATTCAGAAGATTCAGTCCGTGAAAAGCGGACTGACCGTAGCCTGCAAAAGCCTTCTAACAGGCTTTGAGGTAAGCAATTTAACTTTGTGAAAAGAAAATCAAAGTATAGATAGTAGCCCTTGAGACTCTGTTTGGTGTTCGGAAAGAAGAGCCAAACAGAGGATCAACCATTTTTTCGTAGGAGACTAACCAGATATGTTTATGTGAATAAGCAGGCGTCGCTGTTGGCCGCGACCTCTCATGCTGCCGAAGTCTCCGGACTGAAGCAGAGGCTGGAGCAGACCGAGGAAGAGCTCGGTTGTGCGAAAAAGCAGCTGGAGGACAATCAAGGCATTCAATGTTTTTGTGTATATCCGGGAGGGATGATGTTTGTGCACTGACCACAGTGTCACGATATTTTCGTAGGGGCGGCGACCGAGGTAGAGGCCCTCAAGAAGGCGCTGGCCGAGGCCGAGGAGAGGGCGGCAGAGGAACGGGCCGCCCGAGAGAAGCATGAGGCCAGGATTGGTGAGGTCCAGCAGGAGCTCCAAGATGTCGTGAACAAATACGAGTCCTTGGAGCACCAGAATGCGAACCAAGAGTCCGAACTCGCGAGGGTTCGCCAAAGTGCACAAGAGGCCCGGGCCGAAGCCCAAGGCGCCCTCCTGGAAATCCAAGAGGCCAAGAAGATTGCGGCGGGTAAGGCTTTTATTATGCAAAGCAAGTATGTGAAGACAAGATATCTCTTACTGACCCGGATTTGGAGTTCTGCAGGGGCGTTTGCGGATTTGCCGCGCAGCATTTCTAGCGCTGCGGCATTCTTCCGAGCCGAAGAAGGGAGCGCAACGGAGAAGCTGTTCTGGTCGCAATACCTTGCACCAGAACATCCGGTGCCTTTTAGCGACCAGCTAAAACAGCTGGTCGAGCTGCATAGGGTGGCCGAACTAGCCATGAAGGACTTAATAATCCGGCTGTGGCCTGCAAAAGCTATGCCCGGCAGCTACTTCGGACTTGTGAAGCGGCTGGTCCATGCCTGCCCTTGACTAGACGCCGTCAAGCGGCCGGTCTGTATAGAAGGTGCGCGGATGGCCTTCGCCCGTGTCAAGATGCAATGGGCGAAGATGAATGCCGTCAAGCTCGCGACCGAAGGACCGCCCGAGGGAAAGGAGCACCACACGCCCGCGCGATATTTCGACGATGTCCTGGAGGGTTCCCGCATTGTAGCGGAGCAATGTGCTAAGGACATTATTTTTTAATGAGTATATTCATGTTATCCCGTCATGTAGTATTAAACAGAGCCGTTATGTAATATAATGCTTATTTATTTGTTGAAGTTTTTACCTCCTATGCGGCCGTTTTTATTTAATCTGAGGGTTGGCCAGTCATCGACTTCAGACCCCACGTAGGTAGTACGGGGGTGTTCGGGATGAATCTAAACACTCTTTATCCCAACATTTGGTCCTTAAAGGAGGTGTTTATCGCTATGAACCAGGCAATCAGACTATGTGGCTTTATCACCCTCACTTAGCCATAGGAATTTGGCAATAAAAATTTAGGCGCAACCCCTAGTATCTGAACTAGGGTGTTGTAAACACCTGACCGGATAAGACCGATTCATCGCATAATGCGGAAAAAATCGCTAAAGATTTGAAACGTCCGAAGAGCTGACCGGCTCACGCCGCATCATGACAGTCAGTTTTCGGCTTTCTCTACTGAGGTGCTCGTCCAGATAAATCAGGACACAATCGCAGTAGTTCTCCCTTTACTACCCTAGCCGATATAGCGGAATGTAAGGTAGTAAGCACAGGAGCTGGGAAACCCAACTATTGACCAAAGACATGATTCGGAGCCGATGCATATAATGCTAAATTCGGGGTGTCGAACTGTCGGGGATATACCGCGCGGTATGACCCGCCCGGATATATGACCCGGCTAGGACTTGGCGTTTCATTGCCGGAGTATTGGCGACTTACGAGTCTGGCGGTTCACTGGTTTGATGACTCACGAGCCTGGCGACTCACGGATGGCCCCGATGGCGGGTCAGATAGAGGACTAGGCCCAAGGCCCAGAAGGTCGGCTCATATTATGGTGGGCCAGCTTAAAAGGAAAGCATAAGGAATATTCCCTTACAAAGGAAGCAAGACTAGGACTCCACTTATAATTGAGTAATCCTAATCCTACTAGGACTAGTCATGTAACCCGCCCCTTCAACATATATAAGGAGGGGCAGGGCACCTCAAGAAGGACAAGAAACAATCTCTAGGGCTAGACACAAAGGGGGAGCCAGCTTATACGGCGACTCTCTCATGAGCATAATGAGATCTAGCCACAAACAGCATGTAGGGCTATTACCGGATGATGTTTCCCGGGGCCCGAAGCTGTCTAAATCCTTGTCTTGTGCGTTGATCCACCCTGCGTCTCTCATCCCGATCAACTCCTCTCAAGCTACCACAAAGATGCACTGGCCTCGCGACTAAGTCCTCACACTAGGACATCTGCCATGACAATTCCATGATAGTTGGCGCCCACCGTGGGGCTCGTGCACGGTGGTGTTGAGTTCTTGGAGGGATCTTTCTCAGGGATTGAGAAGTTCATGATTGATCAGATGAAAAAGAGCCAGCATGGAACGACCGTGTGACCCGCCATACAACCATGGGCGGAGCCGACAAATTTATCATTGAGAGGTGAGACCGGACAAGAATCTGATTCGACATCACCAAGTAATCGGGTTGATGCGTTGGTTTTCAGCAGTTGCCGCAAATCGCCGGATTGAATATGAGTTTTTTATGTTGCAAGTACATGTATTACAGTATCCGGGCTAGATTGTTGCTCCTCTTCGCGTTCACATCAGTACGGATGAAGGGTGGTGATGATTGCTTAATCCAGCTGCAGAAAACCAAGGAATAAAGAAACAATTATTACATGGCGGGGCTCTTGAGGATTGATAGAAAATTACTCTTGTTTGGGGATCAGGAAATACTATTACAGTACTACTCCGCTGCTACGTCAAGTGCAAAGCGATCAAGCAGAAGGAAGAAAAAAGATATATGTCTACGTGTACATGTATGGATTTTGATTAATATATTTGTGTCAGGAAAATTGGAGTTTTTGTAGACGAAAAGTTTTGATCCGAGTCGCCGAGGTCAACAGGAAGTCTGCAGCCGGCCAGGTTGATGATTTTAGTCATGTAATTTAGATTCGGGGCGGAGCGGCTGGTCCAAGTCAAATTTAGTTTCCGTCTCGGCCTATACCAGTATCACACAAGGGAAAAGTGCTAGCTACCTTGAACGCGTGCAATGGATTATTACACAGAGAATACGAGCCGGGCGGTGTTGGTACTTGTACAACTCAAGGTTAGAAAGAGAAGAAAAGATTGTCATGTAGAAGCTGCCTCCGTGGTTGGCCTCGCCTTTGCTCGGCCACGCACCAATTAGCCACTCGATTCTACGGAGCTGGTAGAAGCCATTGATGTCATTGCCCCTGCCCAGAATCAGCAGGATTTTCATAGCCATTAGCCAAGAGCAGAGTTGTTCCTATAATTTGTGTACGAGACTGAAACTGCCGTGTACTTATACAGCAGGCCGCTTTAAAGAGCCACCGTCGCTAGAGCACATCTGCTACTCCAAGCCGCCGTCTACGCCTCATGCTGCCTCCATGGCCTGTCGCGTCATTCCACTGCAAAGCCGCCACACCTTGAGCCGTCTACTGCAGTCTCTGTCGCGGCCTTGCATTATTGTCTACGGTTCTATCAAAGTTGCCGCTAAAGTGACAATGTGTTTGAGGGAGAATAGTACACTCAGAAATTCATTAAATGACATCATGCAACAGCACCAATGCATGGCCACGTTTTCCGTCGAGCCACTGCTCCTCTATGACCGATTACTGCGGACAGCCGGTGAGGGAGTCCTGGATTAGGGGGTGTTCGGGTAGCCGGACTATACCTTCAGCCGGACTCCAGGACTATGAAGATACAAGATTGAAGACTTCGTCCCGTGTCCGGATGGGACTCTCCTTGGCGTGGAAGGCAAGCTTGGCGATGCGGATATTCAAGATCTCCTACCATTGTAACCGACTTTGTGTAACCCTAACCCTCTCCGGTGTCTATATAAACCGGAGGGTTTTAGTCCGTAGGACAACTTCATCATACAACAATCATACCATAGGCTAGCTTTTAGGGTTTAGCCTCCTTGATCTCGTGGTAGATCTACTCTTGTACTACCCATATCATCAATATTAATCAAGCAGGACGTAGGGTTTTACCTCCATCAAGAGGGCCCGAACCTGGGTAAAACATCGTGTTCCTTGCCTCCTGTTACCATCCGGCCTAGATGCACAGTTCGGGACCCCCTACCCGAGATCCGCCGGTTTTGACACCGACATTGGTGCTTTCATTGAGAGTTCCTCTGTGTCGTCGCTTTTAGGCCCGATGGCTCCTTCGATCATCAACAACGATGCAGTCTAGGGTGAGACTTTTCTCCCTGGACAGATCTTCGTCTTCGCCGGCTTCGCACTGCGGTCCAATTCACTTGGCCACCTTGAGCAGATCGAAAGCTACGCCCCTGGCCATCAGGTCAGGTTTGGAAGCCTAAACTACACGACTGACATCCGCGGGGACTTGATCTTCGACGGATTCGAGCCACAGCCAAGCGTGCCGCACTGTCTCGATGGGCATGATATAGCTCTGCCGCCGAACAACACCTTGGAAGCCGCACACGCATCGGTTCCAACCATTGATTCGGAGCCTACTGCGCCGATCGAGGATCAGCGGTTGGACGCTGCCTCAGGGGCTGCAATCTCAGAGGCGATCGAGCCAAACTCCAGCCCCGCACTCCGCATGGCCCGTGACTCCGAGGAGCCGGATTCCTCTCCGAACTCCGAGCCCCCCGCGCCCCTGCCGATCGAATCCGATTGGGCGCCGATAATGGAGTTCACCGCCGCGGACATCTTTCAGCACTCGCCCTTCGGCGACATCCTGAATTCTCTAAAGTCTCTCTCTTTATCAGGAGATCCCTGGCCGGACTACGGTCAGCAAGGTTGGGATACGGACGATGAAGAAATTCAAAACCCACCCACCACCCACTTCATAGCCACTGTCGACGACTTAACCGACATGCTTGACTTCGACTCCGAAGACATCGACATCATGGACGACGATGCAGGAGACGAACAAGAACCAACACCTGTAGGGCGCTGGAAGGCCACCTCGTCATATGACATATATATGGTGGACACTCCAAAGGATGGAGATGGTGATGGAACAGCGGGGGACGATACCTCTAAGAAACAGCCCAAGTGCCGGCGTCAGCGGCACCGCTCTAAATCCTGCCAAAGCAAAAATGGCGATTCCGGCACGGGAGATAATACTACTCCGGATAGCACCGAAGAACACCACCTCCAGCAAGATTCAGCACAGGAGGACAAAGAAGCCAGCCCTCACGAGAGGGCGGCGGACCAAGAGGTTGAGGACGATAATTATACGCCTCCCTCCGAAGACGAGGCAAGCCTCGACAACGACGGGTTCGTCGTGCCAGAGGATCTCGCCGAACAAGAGCATTTTAAACACAGGCTTATGGCCACGACAAGCAGCCTCAAGAAAAAGCAGCAACAGCTTAGAGCTGATCAGGATTTGCTAGCTGACAGATGGACTGAAGTCCTTGCGGCCGAAGAGTATGAACTCGAACACCCCTCCAAGAGTTACCCAAAGCGCAGGCTGCTACCTCGACTAGAGGAGGAAGCACCTACATCACCAGCGCATGACATGGCCGACCGGCCACCTCGTGGCTGCGACAGAGAGGCCTCTCGGCCCTCCACTCAAGCCATGCCCCAGCGCCACGTCAAGCATACTAAGGCACGAGAAAATGCGCCCGACCTGCGTGACATACTGGAGGACAAGGCAAGGCAAACAAGATCGATCTACGGATCGCACAGGCGCCCCATGGCACGTGACGGTGATTGTCACTCTGGATGCAATGAATCCGGCCGGGCCGAACTCAATAGACAAAGCTCCTTCGAGCTGCGTCGTGATATAGCCCAATACAGAGGCGCTGCACACCCACTATGCTTCACAGATGAAGTAATGGATCATAAAATCCCTGAGGGCTTCAAACCCATAAACATTGAATCATACGATGGCACAATAGATCCTGTGGTATGGATCGAGGATTATCTCCTTCATATCCACATGGCCCGCGGTGATAATCTACACGCCATCGAATACCTCCCACTCAAACTTAAGGGACTGGCCCGGCATTGGCTTAACAGCTTGCCAGCAGACTCAATCGGTTCTTGGGAGGACCTGGAAGCCACATTGCTTGACAACTTCCATGGCACTTATGTGCGACCACCGGACGCCGATGACCTAAGCCACATAATTCAGCAGTCAGAGGAATCGGCCAGGCAATTCTGGACACGGTTCCTAACAAAGAAAAACCAGATAGTCGACTGTCCGGACGCAGAGGCCTTAGCGGCCTTCAAGCATAATATCCGTGACGAGTGGCTTGCCCGGCACCTGGGACAGGAAAAGCTGAAATCTATGGCAGCCCTCACGACACTCATGACCCGCTTTTGCGCGGGAGAAGACAGCTGGCTAGCTCACAGTAACAACTTAACCAAGAACCCTGGTAATTCGAATACCAAGGACAAAAGTGACAGGTCGCGTCAGAACAAACAAAAGCGCCGCATTAACAGCGACAGCAACCAGGATACGGCAGTTAATGCCGGATTCCGAGGTTACAAATCCGGTCAACGGAAAAAGCCATTCAAAAGAAATACTCAGGGCCCGTCCAGTTTAGACCGAATACTCGAACGCTTGTGCCAGATACATGGCACCCCCGAAAAGCCAGCCAATCACACCAACAGGGATTGTTGGGTGTTCAAGCAGGCAGGCAAGTTAAGAGCCGAAAACAAAGACAAGGGGCTGCAGAGTGACAACGAGGAGGAGCCCAGGCCGCCGAACAACGGTGGACAGAAGGGATTTCCCCCGCAAGTGCGGACGGTGAACATGATATACGCAACCCACATCCCCAAGAGGGAGCGGAAGCGTGCGTTACGGGACATATATGCGATGGAGCCAGTCGCCCCAAAGTTCAACCCATGGTCCTCCTGCCCGATCACCTTTGATCGAAGGGACCACCCCACTAGCATCCGTCATGGAGGCTTCGCCGCATTGGTTCTAGACCCAATCATTAATGGATTTCATCTCAAAAGAGTCCTCATGGACGGCGGTAGCAGCCTGAACCTGCTTTACCAGGATACAGTGCGAAAAATGGGCATAGATCCCTTGAGGATCAAGCCCACCAAAACGACCTTTAAAGGCGTCATACCAGGTGTAGAAGCCAACTGTACATGCTCAGTCACACTGGAAGTGGTCTTCGGATCTCCGGATAACTTCCGAAGCGAGGAGTTAATCTTCGACATAGTCCCGTTCCGTAGTGGCTATCACGCACTGCTCAGGCGAACCTCGTTCGCAAAATTCAACGCGGTACCACACTATGCATACCTCAAGCTCAAGATGCCAGGCCCTAGAGGAGTAATCACGGTCAACGGGAACACTGAACGCTCCCTCCGAACGGAGGAGCACACGGCTGCGCTCGCAGCAGAAGTACAAAGCAGCCTCTCTAGGAAGTTCTCCAGTCCGGCCTTCAAAAAGCCGGACACTGTCAAGCGCGCGCGGAGTACCCCACAACAAGACCGCCCGGCACATTCTGAGCTAGCGTAGCAATGCGGCCCCAACCCTAGCCCTCGCGATATAGCGAAACCAGTGCTTCGCGTACATAACTACGCTCTTGAAATACCATGGGCATAGGGAAAGGGGCACTATCACGGCACGCCCGAAATACGGCTTAAACCGCACCAGGGGCTGCCGGATTCTTTTTTTTTCTTTTTTTTCTTACTCTCAGGACTCCATACTTCGGATGACCCGTTCGGCAATTCAACTGCCGCACAAAAGATGCAAGATCCAGGAAAGCAGACAAGCCACACCGCATTATGGAACTCCCAGGTGGTCTCTATTGCGAGCAGTATACCTGTTTTTAATACAATTCCGCGGCCTGCCCCTGGCCAGGACATGTTAAATAGTCCAATTTCTTTTGCTTATCGCATTATTTGTATTGTTCCGCTTTCATAGAAGCCTTTCTATAAACAATGCATAGCTTTTTGTCTATTTTTTGCATTATCCTCTTTTTATATATACGTTTATCAATAACATGTTGCATCCGTACACTGTGGTACGGCAAAAATACGCCAGGGGCTTCAGTACCCATCAATATGGCGTGAGAAGTCCGTACACTTTCACAAGTGCGGCACCCCGAACTTATAGCACTATATGCCTCGGCTCCGAATCATGATTTGGGTCAATAGTTGGGTTTGCCCGGCTCCTATGTTTTGGTGCCTTACGTTCCGCCATATCGGCTAAGGTAGCACTAGGAGAACTACTGCGATTGTGCCCCAGTTGAGCTGGGCTGAGCACCTCAGTAGAGAAAGCTAAAACTGACTGTCATGATGAGGCGAGAGACCGGTCACTGTTCGAGAGGTTTTTTGAGTCCTTAAAGACTTATGCCGCTTCGAGCGAGGAACCGGCTTTGTCCGGCCAAGGCGTGGATAGCACCCCGAACTCGGTCTTCCGGATACTAGGGGCTTCGCCGAAATTTAAAATTATAGAGTTCTATGGCTAAGTGAGAGTGTTCAAGCATTATAGTCCGATTGCCTTGTTCGTTGTGCTGAGCGCCTCCCTCGACGGACCCAATCATGGGAAAAAGAGCGCTCATGTTTATCCCGAACACCCCAGCACTAGTGGCATGGGGGTAGAAGCCGACGACTGGCCATCTCTCAATTTTTTGATAAACGGCCGCACAGAAAGTAATATTTTAAATTCAAGCATTTCTTAGCGCATATGAACAAGTTTTCAGCGCATAGTATAACACGAGCGAGTTCATTCAAAAATTACATCCTTGGTGCATTCATCCGCCATAAGGCGGGCACCGGCCAGAACATCCTTGTAATAGTTCTCGGGCTTGCGATGCTCCTTCCCCGGCGGCGGCCCGTCCCTCACAAGCTTCTCACCGTCCAGCTTACCCCAGTGCACCTTTGCATGGGCAAGGGCCCTACGGGCACCTTCGATGCAGACGGAACGCTTGATGACCTCGAGCCTTGGACAAGCCTCCACCAGCCGCCGCACCAGTCCGAAGTAGCTCCCAGGCAGGGCCTCTCCAGGCCACAGCCGAACTATGAAGCCCTTCAGGGCCTGTTCGGCCGCCTTGTGGAGCTCGACCAGCTGCTTCAGCTGGTCGCTCAAGGGCACAGGGTGTCCGGCCTCAGCGTACTGAGACTAGAACACCTTCTCCCTCGAGCTGCCTTCCTCGGCTCGGTAGAATGCGGTGGCATCGGATATGCTGTGGGGAAGATCTGCGAATGCCCATGGAGAGCTCCGGATTCAGGTAAGTAACAAGTAGTTTACTTTTATATGTCTGCTTTGCATAGAGAATGCCTTACCCGCTGCTATCTTTTTCACCGCATCCGATTCCTGGAGGGCCTTCTGGGCTTCGGCCTTGGCAGATTTGGCAGTTTTAAGGGCCGCAGCAAGCTCGGACGCTCGCGTCTTCGAGTCGAGCTCCAAACTCTCATGTTTTTTCATGAGAGCCTGAAGCTCTTGCTGCACCTCGCCGACCTGCGCCTCAAATTTCTCCCGCTCGGTGCGCTCCGTGGCCGCTCTCTTCTTGGCCTCGGACAGTGCCTGCTTGAGGGTCGCCACCTCAGTTGTGGCCCCTACAATAAGAAGTATACTCCTATCATTTTTTGCAATTGCGTCTTCTTATAGGCATTTTTTCTATAAGGTATCTCTTACCTTCTTTCTCCTCGAGCTGCCGTTTGGCAAGGCCGAGCTCTTGCTCGGTCCGCTCGAGGCCCTGCTTCAGGGCACCCACCTCCGTAGTCAGTGCGGCGGTGGCGAGCAGCGAAGCCTGCATACGTATATTGACTCCTTTTTTAGTTAGACTCCTGCGATATTTAATAGATCCTCTATTCGGCTTTTCTTTCCGAACGCCAAATAGAGCATCAGGGGCTACTGTCTATGCGGTAATATTTTTACATATTTTTACTTACCTCAAAGCCTGTTAGAAGGCTAGCACAAGCTTCAGTAAGTCCGCTTTTGGCGGACCGAACCTTCTGGACCACCATACTCATGATGGTACGGTGCTCCTCGTCGATGGAGGCGCCCTTAAGCACCTCCAGCAGATTGTCCGGCGCCTCCAGTTGGACGGAGGACGCCGGCTCAATAGGCTTACTCCTCTTGGCAGGAGTTCGCCTGCCGCGGTCCGGAACCGTTGATGATTCCGGTGCGGTGTCTGGCTTAAAGCCGGACTTGGAGCCCTGGGGGGTCTTGTCCCCTTTACTCCTGGAGTCCGGGAGCTCGCCTCACGGCTCCTTCTGGACCACCTCCTCTTGCCCCGGAGCTTGTCGCGACGCCACTTCGGCGTCATCCGCAGCACAGGGGGAGGCAGCGGGCGGAACTGAGTTCACGTCCGATGAATCCAGGGAGCCGCTCGATGACTCGTCGAGCCCGTCCTTGGGCGGGCTGCATGATTATATTCAACATTAGGGAAAGCTGCGCAATGAAAGGAATATCATGAGTTACTCTGGTATCCGAACACATACGATTTCACCGGACGCTTGGCCCTGTCCGGCCACTCCTCTTCGTCCTCGTCGGTGTCGGGGGCGTAGTCCGGCAGAGGGGTTTTCCTCTTCTTGGACCCTTCGGCCTCCCCTACTAGGGAGGCCTTCCTCTTCTTTCCTCCCCCCGCTGGAGGGGGAGAGGTCTCTTCTTCCTCCTCCTCATCTTCACGGGAGGAGTGCGTCTCGGACTCATCGGACGACGAGTCTGACACCACCATATGCCGGGAACTCTTTCGAGTCCCCGTGGCCTTCTTCTTCTTGGCCTTCTTCTCCGGGACCACATAAGGTGCCGGAACCAGCAGCTTCACTAGGAGAGCAGGGGCTGGGTCTTCGGGCAAGGGAGCCGGACAGTTAATCAGTCCGGACTTCGCCTGCGAATCCTGTCAAAGGTGAGGGAGTTTAGATCCTGCATAGAGTCAAACTATGAAGAAAACTTAACATCCTGTAAAAGATGAAAATATTTTACCTCGCCAGTAGGACGCTGCGAGCTAAATCCGTGGTCTTCGGAGGCGGATGTGGGAGCCTCGGTGCCTTTGGTTAGCCCCTTCCAGACATCTTCGTACGTCGTGTCAAAGAGCCTGCTCAGAGTTCAGTGCTGCGCCGGGTTGAACTCCCACAAATTGAAGTCCCGTTCTTGACATGGAAGGATCCGGCGGACGAGTATGACCTGGACTACGTTGACAAGCTTGAGCTGCTTGTTCACCAGGGACTGGATGCATTTTTGCAGTCCGGTCACCTCTTCTTCGTCGCCCCATGACAAGCCCGTCTCCTTCTAGGACGTGAGCTGCGATCCACTTTGGATCGCGTGGCTCGGTGATGTAAAACCACCCTGACTGCCACCCCTTCAAGGTCTCCACAAAGGAGCCCTCAAGCCATAGGACGTTGGCTATTTTGCCCACCATGGCACCTCCGCACTCCGCCTAGTTGCCGCGCACCACCTTTGGCTTGACGTTGAAGGTCTTGAGCCAGAGGCTGAAATGGGGGCGGATGCATAGGAAAGCCTCGCACACGACGATAAACGCCGAGATATTGAGGATGAAGTTCGGGGCCAGATCGTGGAAATCTAGGCCATAGTAGAACATGAGCCCGCGGACAAATGGGTGGAGAGGAAAACCCAGTCCGCGGAGGAAGTGGGGAAGAAATACTACCCTCTCATGGGGCCTTGGGGTGGGGAGAAGCTGCCCCTCCTCAGGAAGCCGGTGTGCGATGTCTTTGGACAGGTATCCGGCCTTCCTTAGCCTTTTGACATGGCCCTCCGTGACGGAGGAGACCATCCACTTGCCTCCCGCTCCGGACATTGTTGGAGAAGGTTGAGGTAGGAAGTGCGGGCTTGGGCGCTAGAGCTCGGGTGCGCAGAAGATGGATAGGCAAAGGAGGAAGAAGGCATAGGTAAAAAGGTGGATCCTTATCCCCTTATATGAGCGGATGCGACTATGCGTCCCCACCAGCCTAGTAAAACTCGCTTGCCTCCCAAGCACCGTGATAAATGGCGCGGTTGGGTTACCCACGTCCGTATTGATGAGAATCCCGTAAATGGGGGACACGATCTCTGCTTTGACAAGACGTGCCAAGGAAACCGCCTCGCAAAACACGCTGAGGTGGAAATGTGAAAACGATTCGAATAAAGGCTTGGCCGTAGTGTGATGTCACGCTGCGGAATACGTCAGCAGATTAGATTTGTGTTAATATTATTCTCTCTGTGGCAATACATGGAAACTTATTTTGCAGAGCCGGACACTACTCTTGGTGTTTACAAACTTTTATGAAGGATTTGGAGGAGGAACCCGCCTTGCAATGCCGAAGACAATCTACGCACCTGACTCGTCGTCATTGAAGCCTGGTTCAGGGGCTACTGAGGGAGTCCTGGATTAGGGGGTGTTCGGGTAGCCGGACTATACCTTCAGCCGGACTCCAGGACTATGAAGATACAAGATTGAAGACTTCGTCCCGTGTCCGGATGGGACTCTCCTTGGCGTGGAAGGCAAGCTTGGCGATGTGGATATTCAAGATCTCCTACCATTGTAACCGACTTTGTGTAACCCTAACCCTCTCCGGTGTCTATATAAACCGGAGGGTTTTAGTCCATAGGACAACTTCATCATACAACAATCATACCATAGGCTAGCTTTAAGGGTTTAGCCTCCTTGATCTCGTGGTAGATCTACTCTTGTACTACCCATATCATCAATATTAATCAAGCAGGACGTAGGGTTTTACCTCCATCAAGATGGCCCGAACCTGGGTAAAACATCGTGTTCCTTGCCTCCTGTTACCATCTGGCCTAGACGCACAGTTTGGGACCCCCTACCCGAGATCCGCCGGTTTTGACACCGACAGCCGGTCATCTCGATTCGCCGGCGTCGTTAAACCGCCTCTGCCTTTGCATCTCCTCTTGCTGTTGCTCTGACCGTGGGCCGCTTCGTTAGGCGCTTCTCCGCCGCCGTTGTGTTAAGCCGCTAGTGTTGGGCCTCAGCTCCGAATTGCTTCGACCTCGGGTTGCCGCCCATCTCAAACTGCAGCCTACAACCGCCCCAAGGCCATGGTGAGCCGGCCTTACCCCGCTTCGAGCCGCTCGTGCCAGGCGTCTCCTCCATCGTCGCGCCGAGCTGCTGTGGCTCAAGCCACCGCCCGCGACTCAGCTCTGAGTCTCCCAGCCTCACGTCAAATTGTTCAGCTGATTGCTATGGGGATATCAAGATTTTTAAATAGAACTGGTGTTGAAAAAGGAGTTACGGCAACATCTGCAACCACTGATCATCAGAGTATTATGTACACATCTGAGGGCTATGTTATTGTTAGCTTATTGACGAATATTACATATGGATCTTCCGACGTCCGGACAAACCAGGTGATATCTATCTAAATCTATTTTCTTGGTATATATTGTTTTTATCAAGGAAACGGTTACTTTGGTCCGTATATTTTGATATGCAGGACAATTATTCATTATAAACGTGGTTTATACCATGGGTACGGAGCACGCGCTGGCAACGTCCTGCCCGGTGTCCGTCCGTGCCACATTACACGGTGAATGGACGCGTGCAAGACGCCACCCTTACGGCCCGGTTTACATCGACTCGCCTGGCATACCACGCCTGCAATTGACTTTCTCATCCGCACGGCTTACCGTGCCTGCGATTGACTTGCCCGTCCGTGCCGGCTTACAACGCCCGCGGCTGGCTCATCTGTCTGCTCCTGCGGCCGACTTGGCCATGATTGATTTCAGTTTTACCGTGGTGATCATCACTCCGCAGTGGATATTTTCTGGCCTAACATATCAGGTGAAATCCATCCAGTATATATTTTTATATTACATATTGTTTTCTTTAAAAGAACAATTACCCTAGCTTGCAAATTTTTTAATGTAGGACAAGTTGTCTACTGTAAAGAGGACTATTATATCTCTGAGCTGTTGAAAGACTCATACCGGTTTATATCACGGTCAAGTATGAAGAATCTCAAGACAACTGTTCAAGTCGTCTTAAGACTCGGGGGCTATAATGATATGACTCAGCAAATGTTGCGAGTTTAAAACAGATTCAAGAACTCTGGGTCATTGGAGGGAAAAAAATAACCTGGTCCCGGAGGCTACTGCTATATTGATGAAAATTTAAAAGGCCGTCAGAAATATTCCGGCTCACAATGATGCTTCTGGTTTACAATCCGGTTCAAGGAAAATTTATCTACCACAAAGCTTTGAAGCTCTCAAACCGATTCAATATCCGGCTCAAGGTAAATTTGTCTCTCAGAAAGCTTTGAAGCTCTCAATATCCGATTTAAGAATTTACGGTTCAAGAAGAATTTATCTCTCGCAAAGCTCGAGTTCTCAGGAAAAATTAAAGGGACCAAAGAGAGTCTGTTGCAAGGCACAACTCAAACATAGGTACCCTTCTTCAAAAGACCACTGGGGGTTGATTGTATTTGAATCTAGCTTAACCCCTTTTGGGTCCGACTTTGATCGTATTTGGATCAGAGTCGTTAAAAAAAGTCTCAAGATCACCAGGGGGCTTCCTGTTCAAACATAGGTCATATTCGAACCAAAGAGAACATAGCTGTCGGTACCCTCTTGATCGGCACAATGCCAAACCCACTAGGGGGCTTCTTGATCATATTCGAATCATAGCTTAACCCCTTTTGGTCCTGACTTTGATCGTATTCGAATCAGAGTCGTTAAAAAACTCTCAAGGTCATTTGGGGGCTTCCTGTTCAAACATAGGTCGTATTCGAACCAAAGAGAACATAGCTGTCGGTACCCTCTTGATCGGTGCAACGCCAAAACCACTAGGGGGATTCATGATCGTATTTGAATCCTATCTTAACCCCTTTTGGTCTGGTTTACTGATCGTATTCAAATCAGAAGCCTCATTTTTCTCTGTTTGGCTTAAGTTTTTTTTGAAAACAATCTTTGGTTTTGTCTTGAGACCTTTTTGTTCATATCTGAAGCATATATGTGGTTTCGATTAACCCGGCTTGACTTTGGATGATAAGTTGTCATATATGACAATCATAAACATTTGGAAGTTTTGGCTTCTAAAGATTGGGTTATCACCCTTACTACACAAGTATCCTAAACCGGCAGTACGATTCAATATCACAGGAACCGGTTTTCCAAACCGGATTATATTATTCAAATCTTTAATAGCCAACATGGCTGGATTTTTATTATGGTTATCAATAACCAATATTATGATTGAGGTTTTCAAAGTCGCTTCAGCGCAATGGATATTATTTTATCAATGGATATAATTTATTCTACAATGGAAGGAATAGTCCTGAGTCACTGCAGGCTTACGACCCGGCACTTGGGGGCTGCATTATTCAAATTGAGATTACATCGAATATGCAAGTCCCATGTCACTGCCAGCATGCACCATGGCACTTGGGGGCTAATGCAAAGTCATTTTTTGCTCAACTTGTTGAAGATCCGACTCATCACATTCTAAATGAGCCGGCCCTTGGGGGCTACACGTTGCTGCTCAAGTTTACATGATCATATTTACAAAGTCCCTGCTCATTATTGCATAATGACCCGGCCCTTGGGGGCTACACTAGTTGAAATTTTTATGAGCATAAGGCAATTACAAGTCCTAGATTGCTACAAGCATGACAACCCGACACTTGCGGGCTACATGTGATATGCATATAAGGGAGGAATAACTTCAAATTCTCAGATTTGAGAAAATCAGGTATTATATTATTATCGAAGAAATCTGCAAAGTTTATGACCCGACGTCATCATAAGATTAACCTGGCATCAGCAACAATTACATGACCCGACATCATTTGTTTATAACCCGACAATTTTGGCAATCATAAATCGGCAAGATCTACATCTTTAAGCCGGCTGAATATCATTTGAATATTTCAAGACCAATATTTTTGTCAAATTAGAGCATTGAAGGCCGACTCAAATGGATTATTTCTTATAATATTTCTTTACAAGAGCCAATATCAACAAATGGTTTATGAAGTTGGCCTATTGACCCGGATTTTCTAGGAGAAAATGACAAGGACTTAACGAGGATCAAGTGCCGGCTTAGAAGAACCTTCGGCCCGGCGTATAATCTATCAAAGTTGGTCTTGTTTTGTAGGATAAGTTTACCATGGATAAATCCAAGCTAAACTAGGGGCTAATGTCGGGGATATACCCCGCGGTATGACCCGACCGGATATATGACCTGGCTAGGACTTGGCGTTTCATTGCTGGAGGATTGGCGACTTACGAGTCTGGCGGTTCACTGGTTTGACGACTCACGAGCCTGGCGACTCACGGATGGCCCCGATGGCGGGTCAGATAGAGGACTAGGCCCAAGGCCCAGAAGGCCGGCTCATATTATGGTGGGCCGGCTTAAAAGGAAAGCGTAAGGAATATTCCCTTACAAAGGAAGCAAGACTAGGACTCCACTTATAATTGAGTAATCCTAATCCTACTAGGACTAGTCATGTAACCCTCCCCTTCAACATATATAAGGAGGGGGAGGGAACCTCAAGAAGGACAAGAAACAATCTCTAGGGCTAGACACAAAGGGGGAGACGGCTTATGCGGCGACTCTCTCATGAGCATAATGGGATCTAGCCACAAACAACATGTAGGGCTATTACCGGATGATGTTTCCCGGGGCCCGAAGCTATCTAAATCCTTGTCTTGTGCGTTGATCCGCCCTGTGTCTCTCATCCCGATCAACCCCTCTCAAGCTACCACAAAGATGCGCTGGCCTCACGACTAAGTCCTCACACTAGGACATCTGCCGTGACAATTCCACGACACAAACTGTACTGTAAAAAGTGTTTGGACTTTGTTGCCGTGTTATGGGGCACAATGAAGCCCCTGGCGGAATAAAGCGTACCAAAGTGTATGGGTGCGATTTGATAAGATTATCAAAAGAACAAACTAGTGTCGCAGAAGTTGGGCTGCAAGCTGTTTCAATTATAGTTTGATTAATACGTCAAAGCGTATTTTGTACAAGTAGTGCGATAAGCAACAATGGCTATTTAACATGCCAAGACCAAGGAGGAGCTGTGTACGGGTCTTAAAAGTGGGTAGAATGATCGTCAAGAAGAACATCTAGAGATTCCCCGACACGTCTGTGCTACTTGCCACCTTGGTGTGTCCGTCCTTCGAAAGGACCGATTAGGAGGCCGTCGAGAGGGGCCTACGGAAGAGAAACCTGAAAAGGAAAAAAAAGAAAGAGTGAAAGTATGTGTGTCCAGGGGAGGTCAAGCCGTATTATGGATCCCAATCTGGTTATGCCTCCGTCTATGCCCATGGTATTTTGAGTGCGTAATTATGTACGCGCGACACGAATGCCGGCACTTGGTGGGGTCTGGGACGGAGGCCGAATTGCTAGTCAAGCTCTTGACGAGCTGGGCTGTCCTGGTGCAGAGTAGTCCGGACTTGTTTAATAGTGTCCAGGAGTATGGCCGTTGAATTAACGTTCTGCGTATGGAGGCCGCTCTGTACCTCTGCTGCCAGGGCAGCGGTGTGCTCCTCGGTATGGAGGGAGCGCTCCGTGTTTCCATTGACTGTTTTGACACTGCGTGGTCCGGGCATCTTGAGATTGAGATAAGCATAGTGCGGCACCGCATTGAATCGGGCAAACGCAGTTCGTCCGAGCAGTGCGTGATAGCCGCTGTGGAAGGGGACGATATCAAAGATTAACTCCTTGCTTTGGAAGTTGTCCGGAGATCCGAAGATGACCTCCAATGTAATTGATCCCGAGCAGCGGGCCTCTTCACCTGGTATAACTCCTTTAAAGGTGGTTTTGGTGGGCTTGATCCTTGATGGATCAATGCCCATTTTGCGCACTGTATCTAGGTTGAGGCTGCTGCCACCGTCCATGAGGACTCATGTGAGGTGAAATCCATCAATTATTGGGTCGAGGACTAGTGCAGCTAACCCGCCATGACGGATGCTGGTCGGATGGTCCCTGCAATCGAAGGTGATCAGGCATGACGACCATGGGTTGAATTTTGGGGCGACTGTCTCTATCGCGTAGACGTCCCTGAGCGCGCGCTTGCGCTCCTTCTTGGGGATATGGGTAGCGTATATCATGTTCACCATTTTTATTTAAGGGGGAAACTTCTTCTGTCCTCCTATGTTCGATGGACGGGGCTCCTCGTCATCGTTCTCGCTTTGCAACCCCTTCTCCTTGTCTTTGGCATTTAATTTGCTGGCCTGTTTGAAGACCCAACAACTCCTGTGGGTATGATTGGCTGGTTTATCAGGGGTGCCATGGATATGACATGGGCGATCGAGTATGCGGTCCAGGACGGAAGGGACTTGATTATTTCTTTTATATAGATTCTTCCGCTATCCGGACTTAGAGCCACTGAATCCGGCATTGACCGTCGTGTCATCGGTATGATCACCGTTGCTTCGACGCTTGTGTCTGTTGCGTCGGGGCTTGCCATTGCTATTTCTGGCTTCCGAAGTGCCAGCTTTGCTTATGTTGTTCTTGCTACAGGCCAGCCGGCTATCTTCGCCCGCGCAAAAGCGGGTCATGAGTGCTGTGAGGGCTGCCATGGACTTCGGCTTTTTCTGGCCGAGGTGTCGGGCGAGCCATTCATCCCGGATGCTATGTTTAAATGCCGCTAGGGCTTCGGCATCCAGACAGTCGACGACCTGGTTCTTTTTGGTTAAGAATCTAGTCCAGAATTTCCTGACTGACTCTCCGGGCTGTTGGATTATGTGACTTAAGTCGTCGGCATCCGGAGGTCGAACATATGTACCTTGGAAGTTGTCAAGGAAGGTTTCTTCCAGGTCCTCCCAGCTGCCAATGGAGTTTTCAGGCAGGCTGTTCAGCCAGTGTCGGGCTGGCCCCTTGAGTTTTAGGGGGAGGTATTTGATGGCATGAAGATCATCGTCGTGCGCCATGTGAATATGGAGGATAAAGTCTTCAATCCATACCGCAGGATCTGTGGTTCCATCATATGGTTCGATATTCACGGGTTTGAACCCTTCTGGGAATTCATGTCCCATTACTTAATCAGTGAAGCATAGGGGGTGTGCGGCGCCTCTATATCGGGCCAGGTCACGATGTATTTCAGATGGAGTCTATCTGCGATATTCGGCTCGGACATAACTGTGCTTGCCGTGTTTGGCTCGATAGTCGTCGTCGCGCGTCGGGGCACGCCCCCGTGATCCATAGATCGATCTGGCCGGACCTGCTTTATTCTTCAGGCCCTGCCGGAGATCATATGTGTATACCTGAGCAGTTTTGTCTCTGTCTTTACGACGAGGTGGTACGAACTGGTGTTCGGCTTGGGTTGCCGCTTTGTTCCGACCACGTGGTGGTCGGTCAGCCGCATTGTGCACTGATGGCACGGGCTCCAACTCCTCGTCATCGAATTGAGGTAGTAATTTGTGCTTCGGGTAACTTTTGAGTGGTCGCTTGAGGCCATACTCCCCGGCTTCCAGGACGTTAGTCCATCTGTCATTGAGCAGCTATTAATCAGCTTGAAGTTGTTGCTGCTTCTTTTTCAGGCTCCTTGCAGTGGCTATTAGCCGGCGCTTGAAGTGTTCCTGCTCGAGAGGTTCCTCAGGCACGATAAAATCCTCGTTGCCGAGGCTCACCTCATCCTCGGAGAGTGGAAGATAATTGTTGTCCTCCGTGTCTTCGTGTGCGGCCTTTTCATCAGGGCTGACTCGCCCATCTTCCCATTCATCTTGTTCGGAAGTTACCTTAACAGGGTCTTCATTGTCTTTGGCACCGTCTGTTGGGGATATTACTACTGGGCGTAAACCGGCCAGGACAAGCCGGGTTAACTTCATCAGTAGTTGAGTGTGATAAAAGCCCATGAGGGCAGATGAGGGCTAAAGGCCCATAATCGGTTTAAGGCCTATAGCTATAAACCGGCGTCGGTATGTAACTTGTGTTATAGGTTAGGAATAGTGGAGACCGAACCGGACGCATCTATGAGCCGGTATCGGAACTCTGTGAACCGACGGGCATCCCCATGTATATAAGGGGACAACCCGGCGGCGGTTGAAGAAGAGACAACAACTCGAGACATAGGCGAAGCTTATTTGCTCCCTAGTCATCGAAACACCCATCAATTCCATCACAACTAGACGTAGGCTTTTACCTTCATTGAAGGGGCCGAACTAGTATAAACTCTCTTGCGTCCTTGTGTCCGCTTTAACCCCTTCAAGCTAACCCGTAGCGATGGCTCCACGACTAAGTCCTTTCTCTAGGACAACTGCCGTGACAAAACCACGACAGTTGGCACCCACCGTGGGGCTATCGCACGATGGTTTCCGGTTCTTGGAGGGCCGCTTTGAAGGACTCGAGGGCTACGCTGTAGGCCGGATGACTAAGAGTCGTCGCGGCAAACTCTACATCGACGACGCAGGCTGGGGCCCCGAGGCTGGCTCAATTGAGTACGGGTACTGGGTCCCCTTTGGTAGCATTCACGTTTTCATTGGCAAGATCGGTGAACCGGGCCCTGAGCCGGACATCTGCACCGACCTCGTCGAGACGGCTCAGCGTACGCGATTCGCCCGGATTAAACCGGCCATGAAGCGTGCCTTCGTGGGAATGATCCATGGAGGGAGTTATGAGGATGGATCGGAGCTTTGTGGGGCGACTGCCGTTCGTTCCGGTGAAAAAACTTCGACCAGAGAAACCGAATCTCTTTATCAGCTACAAGATGGCCGGATTGAGAGCTGTTCCGATGGCGACAGTATTCCAGTCCCCTCAGATCTGCCTAACCGGGTTGGAATATTCATGACCGGAACACAAGCAGCGCTTCACTCTTCGACAGCTGCGGCAACGATCTCCGGTTCAGCAGCGGCAACGGTTGCCGGGGCGGGAGGCCCTGTGCGCCCACCGGCTCTGGTTCTATCAGAACTATTTGATGCGTTGGCTGTGCTTATGGCAGAAGTTAATCCGCCAGATCAGGATGCTCACAACACGGAGATTGCAAAGGTAAAGGAACAAATCACCCAGGCCGAAACGGATCTGGCGGCTGAGGACACCAGGATGGCCGCAGAGCGGGCCACTTTAGACGCACATGCCTACAGGCTTATGTTGGATCAGAGCGCGTCGCATGAAGTCATGAGGAGGAAGCACCGGTCCCGCTTACCTCCGGTTTTCGAGGCCAGAGACCTTTTCAACACTCCAGGACCAAGAGCCAGTAATCCGCTGGGGGGGAACCGGGCAGAAGCCCCTGGGACCGATGCACCGGTTCAGCCCCGTCAGATGGACCCGCCTCGTCAAAACACCGTACCTCGGGATGCTTTAACACCTCCGGGTCACTACTCCAACCCAATGGACAATCTTGTTGCCGCTGCTGCACGACTGGAGGCCATTCCAGTTGAAGGTGACTCGCCGCAAGCAGTAGAGACGCGACGGGTCAAGGAACTTCTGAGGACAGCTTTGGCCCAACAGGAGGCGTACCCGTACAGCCGCGACCGAATCCACTTGACCCCCCGCCCAAGCCGGAGCTATAGCAGACATATGGATGAACCAGCAGTGTCGAGTAATGAACGACGTGGAGCACCCCGTGGTAACAACCCGACGGGTGGTGCTGATGACGCTCAGGAAGTGGTGAACCGGGCCCGAGCGCGTAGGGAGGCCGAGTTAGCCGCACAGCATCAGGCTTGGCAGCTCACGCTGGTTCGTCCAACCATTTCGATCGAACCTGGTGTTACTTCTAGTTCTTTGGGGGTGCCTTGCCTCGTCCCCGCTTTAGGCAACGTGCGTTTGCCCTAGGATTTCAAAGGCCCACGCAAGGTACCAAATTATACGGCGGATCAACCACCAGAGACATGGGTAGAGAGCTATGAGATGGCCATGGAGATGCTTGATGTGGATGACACGGCGTGTGTGAAATACTTCACCATGATGCTTGAAGGAACAGCCCGTACTTGGTTAAAAAGCTTGCCCGCTAATTCTATCAGTTCATGGGCCCAATTACGAGCACGGTTTATCAACAATTTCAAGGATACCTGTAAACAGCCTATGTCGATAGTGGACTTAGCTGCATGCATCCAGGAGGAAGGAGAGTCAACGACTCATTGGGTACGCCGGGTTTCACAAGTGTTGCACTCCTTAGACCGCATCAACGCTGACACCGCAGTATTAACCCTAGAAGGCAACTGCCGGTTTGGGCCCCTGAAGTTGAAACTGGGACGGATGAAGCGTCATTGCACCGACATGGGGACCCTCATGGCCGCTCTGGTAAACTATGCTGATTCTGATAGTACCAAGGATCCCGAATCTGATGATGATAAGACAGGGAGGGGGAAGAAGAACAACAGCTCCAAAGGTCAGCATCATCACTGGATAGGCAATGGCGGAGGAGGCAAGCGTAAAGCGGATGGCAACATGGATTTTGTGGCTAATACCAACGTACAGGACAATGGCCAAAAGCGCAAGGGTAGGCCGAAAAATCGTAGTGGAGCGCCCAACCCCAACCCAAACCGCCTGAACTATCTGCTAAGCTAGCCCTGTCCAAGACATGGGACGAAGGAGGAGCCAGCAAACCACCTTTGGAAGGATTGCTTTATTATGCAGGAGTTCAAGAATTCTAATAATTTCCGGTATGATCACGGATCTGGCGGTGGCTCAGGGTCCGGGCCGGGTTACGGTGGAGGAAGTTCCAGTTCAGGATTTAATGGTAATCTGGGCGGACATAATGGTCAAAATAGTCAGAACAACCAGGGTGGTTACAACCAACAGCAGCAACAGTCAGGTTACCAAAGCAACCCAAAGCAGTTGAGTAATGGGCAGTACCATGTCTTTACCACTAGCTTGGACAAGCGAGACCGGAAGGTTCAGAGGCGGGCAGTCAACTCTGTTGAACCGGCCACACCCCGTTATCTACGTTGGTCTGAACAGCCAATCATATGGAGCAGAGAGGATCACCCACTCCAGGTCGATAATCCGGGTCAGTTGGCTCTGGTGGTGGCGCCTCAGGTGGGAGGTTATAAGTTCACCAAGGTGCTCATGGATGGAGGGAGCAGCATTAACATCCTATACTATGAGACCTTCCATCGTATGGGACTTACAGATAAGAATCTCAAACCGTCCAATACAGTATTCCACGGTGTAGTGCCTGGCAGATCAGCATATCCCGTTGGTAAGATAGCTCTGGAAATGGCCTTTGGGGATGATCATGATTCCAGATCGGAGACATTAACGTTTGAAGTGGTGAAAATCCAAAGTCCATATCATGCCCTGTTTGGGCGTCCGGCATACGCCAAGTTTATGGCTCGGCCCTGTTATGTGTATTTGCAGCTCAAGATGCCAGGTCACAAGGGGACAATAACGGTTCACGGAAGCCGCAAAATCGCTTTGGAATGCGAGGAAGGAGATGCGGCTTATGCAGAGTCGGTTTGTGCCACTGAGGAGTTGAAGTACTATAAAGACAATTTTGATCCGGCGGACATGACTCCGTTGAAGAAGCCAACTACGGAGCATGATCCGGCCCTGAAGTTCAAATCGGCAGCAGAAACTATGCTTGTTGACTTTGTGCCTGGCGATTCGTCCAAGCAGTTCAGCATTAGTGCCAACTTGGATCCGAAATAGGAAAGCGCGCTCATCGAGTTCATCCATGAGAATCGGGACATGTTTGCATGGAAGCCCTCTGACATGCCAGGTGTACCGAGGCAACTCGCTGAGCACACACTTAATGTGGATCCTAAATACAAACCGGTGAAACAGTTCCTCCGCCGGTTTAACGAAGAAAGACGCAAGGCGATTGGGGAAGAGGTAGCCAGGCTCTTAGCAGCTGGTTTTATTGTTGAAGTTTTTCACCCTGAGTGGCTTGCCAATCCGGTGCTAGTCCTTAAGAAAAACGGCACCTGGCGTATGTGTGTGGATTACACAGATCTTAATAAAGCTTGTCCAGCAGATCCTTTTGCCCTCCCCCGTATTGATCAAATCATTGATGCTACGGCGGGTTGTGAGCGTTTAAGTTTTTTGGATGCATATTCTGGCTATCATCAGATCAAAATGGCAGTTAAGGACCAGGAGAAGACAGCATTCATAACTCCCTTTGGAGCCTTCTGCTATGTGTCTATGCCCTTTGGGCTCAAAAGTGCCCAGGCAACTTATCAACGGTGTGTACAAAATTGTCTTCACATGCAGATTGGCCGTAATGTACATGCTTACGTGGATGATATCGTGGTTAAATCAAGGGAGAAGGACACTCTGGTTGATGATTTGAAGGAAACCTTTGATAACCTAAGGACGTACAAGATGATGCTTAATCCGGACAAGTGTGTCTTTGGTGTACCGGCGGGCAAGTTATTGGGTTTTCTGGTGTCCAACAGGGGAATTGAGGCTAATCCGGAGTAGATCACAGCCATAACCTCCCTGGCTAAACCGAAGTGTATCAATGATGTTCAACGCCTGGCAGGCCGAATTGCCGCGTTAAGCCGGTTTATTAGCCGCCTGGGTGAGAAGGCGATCCCTTTGTATCAGATGTTGAAGAAGACGGATCAGTTCGTCTGGAGTTCTGCTGCTGATGAAGCATTTGAGGACTTAAAGCGGCAATTGGCCAATCCGCCTGTGCTCGCGGCTCCCATTGACAAGGAGCTTTTACTGTTATATGTTGCTGCTAATGCTCGTGCAGTCAGCGTGGCTATTGTGGTGGAACGAAAGGAGGCAGGTAAGGAGCATCCGGTTCAACGTCCGGTCTATTATATCAGCGAGGTACTCATTGAGTCCAAGCAAAGGTATCCGCATTGGCAGAACTGGTGTACGGAGTTTTTATGGCAAGCCGGAAGCTTAACAATACTTCCAAGGGCACCCAATTACGGTGGTCAGTTCTGCTCCTTTGGGAGATATCATCCAGAACCGGGAAGCAACTGGCCAGATTGCAAAGTGGGCTATAGAGCTGGGGCCGTACGGTTTGAAATATGTGCCTCGGACAGCGATTAAGTCTCAAGCACTTGTTGATTTCATCAATTATTGGACGGAAATGCAAGCACCTGAAGAAAAGCCGGATCATACGTATTGGACCATCCATTTTGACGGATCCAGGCAGTTGGAAGGCTCGGGGGCTGGAGTTGTATTAACTTCCCCACGAGGTGATAAGTTTTGTTATGTTCTCCGTTTAATGTTCCCTTGTACTAACAATGCAGCTGAGTATGAAGCCTTGCTCCATGGTCTTCGGATGGCTAAGGAGATGAATCTAAGTCGAGTTAAGTGCTTCGGTGATTTGGACCTTGTGGCTCAGCAAGTGTCTGGCACTTGGGACTCCAAGGACCCACTCATGGCAGCATATCGTCGTGAGGTGGATATTGTTGCAGGTTATTTCAGAGGCTATCAGGTGGACCACGTGGACCGGCGGAAAAATGAAGCGGCGGACGCTTTAAGCCGGCTGGGCTCTCAGCGCAAACCGGTCCCACCCAATGTTTTTCTGGATGTGCTACACAACCCATCGGTGAAGATCCCTGGTGAAGAGGATTTGGCCATTCCTGATCCGGAGGCTCAATTGGTGGCAGTTCTTCATGTTATTCCGGATTGGACGCTTCCTTATCTGGCGTACAAGAACCGGGGCGAGTTGCCAGAAGATGAGATTCTGGCCTGGCAGATAATCCGGCGATCCAAGTCCATGGCTGTCATCAACGGTGAGTTACATCATTGCAGTGTATCAGGAGCTTTTCAACGTTGCGTGTCTCTTGAAGAAGGCCGTGAAATTTTGCGGGAGATCCACGAAGGAGATTGTGGTCACCACGCTGGTTCAAAGTCTCTGGTGGCTAAAGCGTTTCGCCATGGTTTCTATTGGTTAACTGCTCATGCTGATGCGAAGGATCTGGTCAGACGATGTGATGGTTGCCAAAGGTTTTCAAGACGTGCTCATGTACCGGCTCAAGAATTGAGGATGATTCCAATTACTTGGCCGTTTGCGACTTGGGGGCTGGATATGGTTGGGCCTTTCAAAAGGTCCAAAGATAAGAAGACCCACCTCCTGGTGGCGGCGGACAAGTTTACAAAGTGGGTGGAGGCAGAACCTGTTAGCAAGTGTGACGCGGCCACGGCGGTTCAGTTCATCAAAAAAGGTGATTTTCCGGTTTGGCTTTCCGCACAGTATTATCACAGATAATGGTACCAATTTATCCAAAGGTGCTATGAAGGAGTTCTGCGAACGGGAGCACATCCGTCTCGACGTTTCATCAGTGGCACATCCACAGTCCAATGGTCAAGCAGAAAGAGCTAATCAAGAGATCTTGAGAGGCATCAAGCCCCGGCTCATGGTTCCTTTGCAGAGAACGCCGGGTTGTTGGGTAGAAGATTTACCATCTGTGTTATGGAGCATCAATACAACACCCAACAGATCAACAGGATACACACCATTCTTCATGGTTTATGGAGCGGAGGCGGTTCTCCCCAGCGATATCCGTCATGACTCACCTCGTGTCACGGCTTATGTTGAAGTGGACAACGAGACAGCACGGCAAGATGCTTTGGACCGGTTGGATGAAGAGCGTGACATCGCAGCCGCCTGGTCGGTGATTTACCAGCAGGATCTTCGTCGTTATCACAGTCGCCGATTCAGAACCAGAGCCTTCTAGGAAGGAGATTTGGTGCTTCGGCTCATCCAAGATCAGACTGATATGCATAAGCTATCCCCACCTTGGGAGGGGCCTTTCGTGGTCAGCAAGAATCTGCACAATGGGTCGTACTATCTGATCGATATTCGAGAGCATAAGGACTCACGTACATCAGAGGAAGAGACTAACAGGCCGTGGAATATAGCTCATCTTCGGCCTTACTATACCTGAGCCATTGGCTATACTTATGTACATACAATGTATATATTATGATTAAGTATAATAAACCGGAACCTCAGCTAAAGCGGGGTATCTGTTCTTTTACATCATGTGAGGTTACACGGAGTTTCTCTAAAACGGCCTCCAGTTTACCCCTTGAGTTCGCTTTGCTAAAAGCATCGTGTTATATCACTTGGAGGATTGGTCGTGTCCGAACCAATACCATGCCTCTTGATAGGCGAAAGCCACCAGATCACTTGGGGACTTGGTCATGTCTGAACCAGTCATGCCTCTTGATCGGCCTAAGGCCACATAATCACTTGGGGGCTTGGTCGAACCCGAACCATGACCACGCCATTTGGTCGGCATAAATGCCACAAGAATCACTTGGGGACCTGGCTAACTAGAACCATAGTTACACCTAACGGGAGCTTGGTCGTGTTTGACCATGGTTACGCCATTTGATCTGCTTAAATAAATCTTTTTTGGCAAACATTTTTGTCGTTGCTTTTGCTTCATACTTTTCTTTGAAGGGGTTTTTTTGCTTTTTATTGT
The DNA here is from genome assembly GCF_003073215.2 of Triticum urartu. Taxonomy (NCBI): domain Eukaryota; kingdom Viridiplantae; phylum Streptophyta; class Magnoliopsida; order Poales; family Poaceae; genus Triticum; species Triticum urartu. The sequence goes on from NC_053022.1 coordinate 451,987,118, forward strand.
GTTCTTTAAACCGACAAAGTTTTTTAACCAATCAATTGACGGAACACAGTTCACGTCAATCCGCAGACTATTTGTCCGGTTTGATCCTTGTTGTTAACATCCTCTTATGGAGTAACACGGTGTTCATTATAACCCGGCACGGTTTACATGGTAACCAGTGTCATATACATATCCAGGAGTTGTTATTTCCTCCAACGGTGTGGGTTTGCAAAAGCTTCGCTTCAAGGTTGGCCAAGCCAACTGCACACTCAATGGTGGCAGAAAGCATTTTGGAAAGTTCATTACCACAGGAAGAACAAGTTATGCGCAAAGGCATATCAACATCAAAGGTATCAGGTACCCTATTACAAGGCAGCATGGTGCCCATAATAACATAATTGTTTTTTCACAAAGGAGAGACAGTTTTAAAACCGGCTTCCGGTTTAAGCTTGGCCACCAGCCTGGCCTGATGGTTGTGGGTCATCCTGCGCCGCTTCAGCTTCCGTTTCTCTACCCAGTGGCTGGAAATCCACAGTTGTCCAGTCAATTCCCATCAATGCTTGAAAAACAGCTTCGTCATGGATTAGCGAAGACGGGTCAATATCGGGAGCGTAAGTATGCTTACGGATTGGAGGGATCAGGTTTTCCGATTCATGGATTGGTGCAGCTATTCGCTTGTTCTGGCTATCATATTGGGCTTGATAATGAGACAAATCTGCTTCCTCAGCCAATTGACAAGCTAGCGGACGTACCTCCCGGTTTATGGCTCGTAGATCCGCTTCACCAAATTCTGACCCGTCTTCCTTCAAACTGGGATAACCCTGAGCCGCTTCAATAGGATCAAAATCCGGCACCCAGGCTTTTGCCCGGATTAAAGCATTGATTGCACCGGTTTGAGCAGCAGATTTCTTCAGCTCTTCAACCTGGGCAGGAAGCACTGACAATTTCATCAAAGTATCTTGAATCAAAGTGGGCGCCGGTTTGTTATGAGACGCGGTACAGATGATCCGCTGGGCACCAGTATACAATTGTTCAACCAAGGTATAGGCGGCTTTCAATTTCTTCCGCACATCTGACACCAAGTGACCAATGCGTGTCCCTGAAATACCATAAAAGGTTAATAAACCGGCGACTCTGTAAGAAGGCAGAACCAATTCAGAAGGCAAGCTGGCTTACCAAAGATAGCAGTGGTCATGGCATGAACGTGCCGCTTTATGCTGGTCAGTTCATCCGTCACCGGTTTCAGTGCAGCCTCGGTATCCTCTGCTCGTTTGATCAAAGCAGACTTTTCAGTGGCCCAATCCGCCCGTTTCTTCTTGAAGTTCTCCTTAAGTTGTTCCATGGCGCTTAAGGCACTGGCCAATTCCTCCTTTGCCTTGGAGGTTTTAGCCTGTTGGGTTTTCGGGTTTTCTCGCAGATCGATGACTTGGCTTTCTTTCGCCGTTAGCTCCGCCTGCAAGCATACAGATATATGTTTCAACAAATCGGTAGAAGGATTCAATTGTTTACAAAGTCCCAAGCTCAATACAAGTATTCAACTTGGCACTTGGGGGCTAATGCATATTCGATCTTCATCTTTTAATTATTTACAAAGTCCCAAGCTCAATACAAGTATTCAACTTGGCACTTGGGGGCTAATGGCTATTTGATCATATGTATTCTGATGCGGCAGTTTCAATTACTTAAAGTACCGGTTTAACTATGCTAAGTTGAACCGGCCCTTGGGGACTACATCAGCAAATTTCAAAGCATCAAGATTCATATTATTAAGTCCCGGTTTGAAAGAATATTTCAAATCGGCCCTTAGGGGCTAGGAGAGTCAGCAAGAATGAAAGCATGCAAGCAGGAAGGAGCATATGGAAGTAACCTCATATTTATCCTTCATCATGTTAACCAGACCGGCTTCATAGTCACGGCTGGTATACAGCCGGTTCAGAATCCGGAATGGATATCATGGGCGTTCAGAGCAGCGTAAGTCGTCAGATCAGCATTCCACTTGCCTTTGCCAAAAGCAGCTAATTCTTCCTTGGCAGAATGTTTGGATAAAGCGACATGATTGCTTGGCTCAGTATGGCCAGTGCCAGTAATGACAATTTCATCATCATCGGTACCGCCGGTTTGCACTGGAGCTGTGGGCTTGTCAGTAGGTTTTGCGGGACCGGTGGAGCTTTCAACCCGGAGGGAACCTGTGGGCTGATGGATAGGACCTGAGGTATCAGTAGGTATTTCCTCAGCAGTAAGATCATCATCTGGCTGCGGTGGATCATTGGGAATATCCTCAGGAATAGCCGCTTCAAGATTGGGTGTGGTGCCTGGTTCAAGAATGACATCTTCTTCGGCCGCTTTATCTAGGCGGGCCTTCTTGCTCGGCCTGGGTTTGGCCCTGAGAAGAATAACAAAATTAAATACAGCATATGTTCTAAGGCAATATACTACAAACATCACAATAAATATAGCTTATCCAAGCACCGTTTTGAGCGGTGGGAGCTGAGTAGCTGACGACTCGCCAGAAGATGAGTGGGAAATAACCTGATAATCAGAGTCAGACGGATTAAGAGGTTGACGAAAGTAGCCCGCTTTAGGACAAGCACTGACAAGCGAATTAGAGACCTCGGAATGACGTTTCCGAACCGGACTGTTCGATAAACCGGCGGAGGTAACTACCTGGCCGCTGTGCCGGGTGGTGCAGCGAGCTTCGTGTTGTTGAGTCTTCATAAGAAGTTTAGGATCCAAATAAGCAAGAGGATGAGAAAATTTAACTTTCCGATTTGCCTGACGGATTTTTTGTGAAGGCAAACTTTCTGAATCAGAAGAGAGAATAATTACCTCTGCAACATCCGCATGGCTGGCTTCGGCATCATCCTGACAAATATCATCATCAATAAGATGCATGAAAAATAAACCAAGTGAGTCAAGCTCTACCTCAAAGTCCGGATTATCCACCTCGTCATCAAGGGCCGGATTAGAAGATGCAGTGGTTCTTTTCCGGTGGGTAGTCTTCTTCACAGCTTTAGTTTTTTGCCGGGTTGCTCTTTCCAGTTTATCTATTTTCTTTGGTTTCTCCTGCGGCAGCTTTTTGCTCCAAAACAGATCATCGCCCTGGTTATGCAGACACTGATATTCAAAACAATGACCAGACATATCAATAACAGATTCAGCAAAGAGAAAAATCAAAGTCTTACAGCTGGCGGTTTGTTGGTGGCACAGAAGGGAAGTAGGCCGGTTCTAGCGCAGATGTGCTCTGGTTCATTCAGTATCTTACGCACAGCCTCTGTGATTTCTTCACCGGAAAGCTGGAGTCTTGAATGTCGCAGTGGGTCATCCACACTATCAGTATATTCGCACATCAAACTGGAGCGCTGACTAAGGGGCAGTATGCTCCATGATATCCAACAGCGAGCAAGGTCAACCCCTTTTAAACCGTTGGCCATAAAGGCCCTGAGCTTTGATAGCTGAGGAGCATATTTGCTTCTCTCCTGGGCAGTCAATCGTTGAGGAAAAGGATGGGTATTGCTGAGCCGCTCCGGACAAAAGCCAGGCAAGGGATTCTCACCAGCAAGGGAGGTATCTTTGCAATAGAACCATGTCTGATTCCACTCCTTGGGGTGACTGTGCAGCTTGGCGTGAGGGTAGGTGACCTCTTTCCTTTTTTGAATAGCCATGCCACCCAACTCCGTATTAGAGCCATCAGTAAACTCAGTACGGCGGTTTAGATGGAAAAGATCTCTGAATAATTCCACTGTGGGCTCCTCTTGAAAGAACACCTCACAGAGCACTTGGAACTGGCACATATTTGTAACAGAGTTGGGGCCAGTGTCTTGCGGATGGAGTTGGAAATCAGCTAGAACATCCCGGTAGAATTTAGAACCGGGCGGTTTAAAACCCCGGGCTAAGTGGTCTACGAAAACAACAACCTCTCCTTCTCGAGGTGTGGGGGGCATTCTTTGCCAGGAGCCCTCCAATGGACGGTGTCTTTGCTGCCTAAGGCGCCAATCAGGACTAAATCGTCCAGTTGATCCTCTGTGACGCGAGAAGGGACCCAATTGCACTCATACACTTGCTTGGCCATGATGAAATCTACAAAGTACATTGATATGTGCAATGTTAAACCAGAAGCAGATCTATCTAAACCGGAGTTTATGAAGCAACAACATCCCGGCGGTTCAACAAGGGGACTAATGATATATGATAGATTGCTTTTTCAAAGGTAAACCGCCTATGTGGTAAAGAGGATGCAGATCTAAGGCAAGAATGACTAAGGAAGGTAAAAACAGATTTCATAAGGTCGCAGTGAAATTTTGGATCTACCGTAAGACAGGAAAATAAAAGGATTTAGACCTAAAAGGTTGATCTCAAAGCAATTCACAAGGGACCAGATCAGTGTTTTATGCGCATAAAGGTTTGCTTTGGTAACAGAAGATAAGCCATTATGGAGAATACATCAGGTTTGAAGTTTTATTCATGGGCTAAAGAAGAAACAAAGGAAGAACAGCGCCAGAGTCTCGATGAACTTCGACGAACGAGGGAACCCTAGAACAGATCTGCGGGGGAAAGGAAAGAAGATTTACCGGAGCTGAGGAAGAAGCGGAAGGTCGCCGCGATGCTCTGGTGTGCTTAGGTTGATGCAGCGGCCAAGGTTGATGCAGAGGTCGACGATGGCGGCGGAGCTCCGAAGCTGGGCGACGCGAGGAAGATGAAGCATAAGGGGTCGGAGGGAAAGAGAAAGGAAATGACCCTTCGGTCCTATTTATAAAGAAAGGGATATGTCAGGCACGAGAATCAAGGAGCCGCGAGGTTGGAAACAAAGCTGCGGCCTTAATTGTCGCAGGCTTGTTAACAGGATAAGGTTCTTTATAACCAGTGACGTCACACCGGTCTACCGCGAGCAGAGAAGATGACATCACGGCGGTTCAACAAAATACAAGAAGATGTTGAAGATGAAGATTTTTGCTAAGGATTGACATGAACCTGTTCAAATCAATTTGGGGCCTAATGTTGGGGATATTACTACTGGGCGTAAACCGGCCAGGACAAGCCGGGTTAACTTCATCAGTAGTTGAGTGTGATAAAAGCCCATGAGGGCAGATGAGGGCTAAAGGCCCATAATCGGTTTAAGTCCTATAGCTATAAACCGGTGTCGGTATGTAACTTGTGTTATAGGTTAGGAATAGTGGAGACCGAACCGGACGCATCTATGAGCCGGTATCGGGACTCTGTGAACCGACGGGCGTCCCCATGTATATAAGGGGACAACCCGGCGGCGGTTGAAGAAGAGACAACAACTCGAGACATAGGCGAAGCTTATTTGCTCCCTAGTCATCAAAACACCCATCAATTCCATCACAACTAGACGTAGGCTTTTACCTTCATTGAAGGGGCCGAACTAGTATAAACTATCTTGCGTCCTTGTGTCCGCTTTAACCCCTTCAAGCTAACCCGTAGCGATGGCTCCACGACTAAGTCCTTTCTCTAGGACAACTGCTGTGACAAAACCACGACACCGTCCGAAGTGTTATCTTCTCCTGTGTCGGTGTTGCTGTCTTTGCTGCGGCGTGATTTAGAGCGGCACCGCTGACACCGGCGTTTTGGTTGTATCTCAGGAGGTTTATCCTCAACTGGATCTTCCTTGTCATTGCCACTATTCTCTTTTCGTACATCTACCATGTATACGTCGTATGAGGAGGTGGTCGTCCATCGTCCGATGAATGGTGGGTTTTCGGCCTACTACTCTCCAGCATCGTCGTCCATACCGTCGATGTCTTCGGAGCTATAATCGAGCATGTCGGTTAAGTCTTCGACAGTGGCTATTAAGTGGGTGGGGGTGGGAAGCAAAATTCTCCGTCGTCAGCCTCCAGTTCAAACTGGATATAGTTCGACTGAGAGTCCCCCGCTAAGGAGAGTGTTTTTAATGTGTTTAGCACGTCACCTAAAGGTGAGTGCCGAAAGATGTCCGCGGAGGTGAATTCGACGATCGATGCCTGATCAAGCTCGTCGTGCGCAGACACATATGGTTCGGAACTTGTAGCCGGAAACTAATCCGAGGTTCCGGTGACACAGATCCCACTCGAGGTAGGGTCGGTGTGTGGCTCTGACGCCGCTGAGTCTGTGGCTTCCGTGGCGGGGTTGAGCTTCCCGTCCTCAGATGGCGTAATCTGCTCCGGATCTAGGGCCAGATCAGTTACAGGCGCAATCCCCTGGGCATGGTCCGATGACAGATTTAAGTCATGTTCATCATGGCGACAGGGAGCGGCTGCCGTGGTCTCGAATTCGTTGAAGATCAAGTCTCCGCGGATATCCACGACGTAGTTCAAGCTTCCAAACCTGACCTGACGGCCAGGGGCGTAGCAATCGATCTGCTCTAGATGGCCACACGAGTTGGCCCGCAGTGTCAAGCCGTCGAATACGAAGATCTGTCCGGGGAGGAAGGTTTCTCCCTGGACAACATTGTTGTAGACGATTGACGGGGCCATCGAACCTCCTGATGATGAAACAGCGGAACTCTCAATGAAAGCACCAATGTCGGTGTCAAAACCGGCGGATCTCAGGTAGGGTGTCCAAAACTGTGCGTCTGAGGTTGATGGTAACAGGAGAAAGGGAACACAATGTTTACCTAGGTTCGGGCCCTCTCGGTGGAGGTAAAACCCTATGTCCTGCTAGATTAATATTGATGAGTATGGGGGTTACAAGAGTTGATCTACCACGAGATCGTAATGGCTAAAACCCTAGAAGTCTAGCCTATCTGATTATGATTGTCTCTATGGACTAAGCCCTCTGGTTTATATAGACACCGGAGGGGACTAGGGTTATACAAAGTCGGTTACAGAGAAAGGAATCTTTATATCCGAATGCCAAGCTTTCCATCCACGCCAAGGAGAGTCCCATCCAGACACGGGTGAGAGTCTTCGGTCTTGTATCTCCGTAGCCCATCAGTCCGACCCATGTCCAACAGGCCAGAGGCCCGAGGACCCCTTAGTCCAGGACTCCCTCAAGGTCCACCCTGGCCATACCACAGCGGTAGAGTGTTTGCCATTGTTGGTCTCCCCAACAATTCGCAACCTCAAGGTCACAAAGATGTTAGTGGATGGCGGGGCCGGGTTGAGTCTGATTTCCCCAGCAGTTATCAGCAAACTTCAGATAGGAGAATAGGAGCTAGAGTCCACCGGCACGTTTCAAGGGGTTAGCCCCGACAGGAATCATCCTAAGGGGAAGATCACGTTGTCGGTGATGTTTGGGGGAGAACTAAACTATCGGACTAACAAGATTGTGTTTGATGTGGTTGATCTCCCCCTGCCGTACAATGTGATTCTTGGACGACCAGCCCTGGCCAAGTTCATGGCAGCATCCCACTATTCTTACAACACCTTGAAAATGTGCGGGCCATTGGGAGTCCTCACTATTCTGTCAGATGAGAAGGATGTGATTATCTGTGTGGACAAGATGTATCGGGATGCAGTTGCAGCGGAAGCGGTAGCAGCAGTTCCTGCCAAGGAAAGCGAAGGAAAGAAGAGGGATTGTAGGACCTCCGACAAGGAGTTCGGGAAGCGTGCCCCCCTCCGAGTGCATGACACCCGTTGACGACATGCCGGAGTGTTCCAACAGCAAGAGATCTAAGGTTGCTGCACCCCAAGCGAAGAAGGTCCCGGCAGAGCTGGCTGGTGTTGATGGTACTTTCACTATCATCACCACCCTCGATGAAAAATAGGAAAGCACGCTCATTGCCTTCCTGCGGGCGAATATCGATGTGTTTGCTTGGCAACCATCTGATATCCTCGGTGTTCCTCGGGAGGTGATTGAGCACCACCTAGCTGTCTGCCCACATGCCCGTCCGGTCAAGCAGAAAGTACGGAAGCAGGCTTCGGAGAGGTAGCAGTTCATTGCCGAAGAGATCAAGAAGTTAGAGGCAGCTGGTTTGTTCAGAGGAGTAATGCATCCTACATGGTTAGCAAATCCAGTAGTGGTCCGGAAGGCTAATGGGAAGTGGAGGCTTTTGTCAGGACCCCGATTCCAAGTCACATCGATCCAGCCGGTAACACCTAATATCACTTTGCGGCCTCACGCACGGTATTCCCACGGGTGTCGCCTTACCATGGCCCGGGACCATTTGCGCCTTTTGGCTCACGTATATGATAGTGTCGCTAGCAACCATATGACAGAGAACCCGGGCCGACATGACTAGCCTTGAACCCAAAGTGGCACTAACTTACAAGGACAGGCATACATGAATCAATATCGAGCATGTCGGTCAGCAGCGCGCGAATCCGGGCTGTAGCACTGGGCTAACAGGACTCCGATGAACCAGGCTGTAGCAGGCTAGGCAGGACTCCGGATGTCACCGCATGACATTTCCCCGAAGGGACAGACACAGGAACGAAGTGAACCACATGCCGGCCAGTCAAGTGTTCCGGAGCAGTAGTGCTGGGCTAGCAGGACTCCGGTGAACTGGGCTGTAGCGGACTACTATGGCTCATGGAAGCACAAGACTACATTTCCCCATAAGAGAGGCTACCAAGGATAAACAACTAGGTTGTCGGATCCCACACATACCAAGCATTTCAATCATACACACAATATGCTCAATATGTGCAATACAACATGGCATCACAACAAGACTCTACGACTCAGAGTATTTATTCATTAGGCTCCAAGGACCGAGATATTACAAACATGGGTCTCATGACCCAACATACAGAGCATACAAGCAACAAGCACATGCGGAAGCTTAACTTGTCTGAGTACAGACAACTACAAATGAAGAAGGCTGAGAAGCCTGACTATCTACAAGACCCGCCCAAGGGTACAAGATCGTAGCTGAGGTAACAAGCTAAACCTCGAAATCCACGCGATACTACTAGTGAGACTGAACTTTCTCTGCAAAACATAAATTAAGCAAACGTGAGTACAAATGTACCCAGCAAGACTTACATCAGAACTAACTACATATGCATCGGTATCATCAAAGGGGTGGTGGAGTTTAACTGCAGCCAGCCAGCTTTGACTCGGTGGCTATCCTGAACTACGACTGCAAATAACTCTTTGAGGTGGCGCACACGAGTCCGCATATTCACCATATCAATACACCACTATGGATCCACTCCCGTCTCCCTACGAGAACGCCATCCATAGCACTCACGCTTATCTTGCGCATTTTAGAGTATCCACTTTCACTTGTCTATGAACTATGCAGGGGGTCCAAGTTTCCATATCCGAGGAATCCGGCTATTCGAATAGATAATGATAACCCTGCAGGGGTGTACTTCTTCACACACGCTCTCGCCACTTACCACCATGTACACGTCATGTATCTCGGCAACCTTCAAGCGGAAGCCTGGCGAGGGAGTCGTCCATGACCTGACTAACCACACAAGTCTCTCGTCTAGGTTTATCGCCTATTCGAGTTCCATCCGCAAGGAGATCCAGCCGGGGTGTCGCTCACGGCCCCAAACGATGTGTGCAGGGTTCCCATGCCCACCATCCGGGTGCCACTTGGTACACCGTGCCACTGTGCCTAGTCTATCCCAAGCCCACCTGTACCGGGTGCCACTTGCTAGACTACTAACACTACCTACAAACACCAGAAACTAGTTGCAACTCCTGGACAGAGATCGAGTGGATTAATAAGTCGAGAGGGGTCGAGTTACCGGAACCCAATGTGTGGTAGTAACTGTTCATGGATCACAACCACAGAACTCAGTTACTGAGAACGGCTGCAATGAGACAACCCACCATGTACTCCTACATGGCCTCTCACCGCTACCTTTACCAAATCGTGTTCACACACTTAGCTCTCAACGGTAGGACATGTTCACCACGTTCCAATTCATTCCCGATGAATCAGACCTGACTCAACTCTAAGCAGTAGCAGGCATGACAACAAGCATAAATGAGTAGGCACATCAGGGCTCAAACAATTCCTACTCATGCTAGTGGGTTTCATCTATTTACTGTGGCAATGACAGGTCATGCAGAGGAAAGGGGTTCAGCTACCGCAGCATGTAACAGTTGAAACGTTGTTGTCCTAATGCAGTAAAAGAGAGCAGGAGCAAGAGAGTGGGATTGTATCGGAATGACCAAGGGGGTTTTGCTTGCCTGGCACTTCTGAAGATAATATAGTTCTTCATCGGTGTCATCGACCACATCGTCGGAACCACGTCTATCGGGGGGGAATAACCACCGGCAAACACAAAAATAATAAAATCAATGCAATGCACAATATGATGCAAGATCATGACATGTCAATATACTGTGATTTGTACTAATGCATCTAGCAACAATTTAAATGAAGTCCATATGAACCAAGGGTTCATATGCAAACTCCATAAGGGGTATTTAAAATGCCATTATCATGTTTTCACTTATACAGGGGGTATAAGTTGGTTTAACATGCATGAAAGTAGCATAAATGGATAGATTGGATTTTTCTGATAATTTTTCATATATAAATTATTTCATTTGGAGTTACGGTTGAATTTCTATGATTTTTTGATGTTTTGGGCATTTTCTGAAAATAATAAATCATTTAAGATTTATTTAAATTCCAGAAAGGAATTATTGCATCAGCATGACCTCACAGTGACGTCAGCAAGTCAACGGCTCAGTCCAGGTCAAACCTGACGTGTGGGGTCCACACGTCAGTGACACAGTTAACTAACAAGGTTAATTAAAATTAAACTAAACCTAATCTAGTTTAGTTAAGGCATGGGCCCACATGTGAGAGGCTAACCTATCTAACTAAGTTAATTAATGCTAATTAATCTATTGCTTAATTAAGCAGGGGCCTGGCCCACACGTCAGTGAGTCAGGGGGGAAGTCAAACCCAGCCAAGCAGGGTCTAACACGCCGGAGTTGACCCGCGGCTCGTCGCCGGCGAGGCCAGAGACGGCAGATGCGTTCGGGATTCATCCTCCGGCGTCCAAAACGACGGACAAGGCCATCTATGGAACGAGGAGACTCGTTCGCGTTGAACTATGTGAGCGGGAAGGGCAGGGGTGGAGCAAGCTCGCCGGACTCGAGCTCGTGGCGGCGGCCGGCGCTCGTGTGAGCTCAGAATGGACGCGATAGGGCACGGAAGGAGCCAAGGGTGGGTGCGTTCGAATCGTGGGGCTGCACTGATTGCAGTGATGAGCTCGGGCGTGTGCTCGCACGGCCGTAGCCACGACGGCGTCATGGCCGGCGGTGAGGTGCTCTCGGCTCCGGTGGAAACGGTGGATACACGGCGCAATCGATGCAGGGAGGAGGGGGTTAGGGGCAGGAGCATACAACGGTTGCAACGGGGGCGTCGGCGAGCTCGGGGAGGGGCTGGTGACGACGGGAGTTCGCCGGCAATCTTGGTGACCCGAGGTTGAAGAAGACGATGGCGACGGCGATGTAGTGCTCCCCCGGTTGTTTGTCTCGGCGTGGACGAGGAGGGCGAAGATGCGGTGCTCGGGGTGGCCGTGCGGGAGCGAGGGAGTGGTTGTGTCCGCGGAGAACGGCATCGGTGCGCTCCGGCTCGTTCGGTCGGCCATGGGAGAGAGAGCAGAGGGGAGGGGAGAGGTTGCGGGCGAGGGAAAGAGAGGTTAGGGGTCTCTGGGTGTCTACAGGCGCGAGGGAGAGGCAGGAGGTGGCAAGCAGGAGCTGGAGCCTGCAGCCTGCGCGGGCGCTCTCTCGCGGCGACAGCAGCAGCTTTGGGGCGAGGGGAGGAAGATGACAGGAGGTTGCGGTGGCCTGGGCCAACAGTGTTGGGCCGGAGCTGGGCCGCCAGGTAAGCAGCACATGTAACCTCTTTCTCTCTTTTTATTTTTGTTTTCTATTTTCTGTTGTTTGTTTTGATTTGATCTAAATACCAAATCAATTTGAAACTTCATGGAAATAATTGTGTGAGCTAAGTGGTCTTATCCAAATCCACACAACAATTTTCAGAATTATTGAACATATATTTCTTATATAATAAATATATATCCAATTCAAATAGTTATTGAATTAATTTCAAATGCCCAAAATAAATATTTCTGAGACTCCAAAAGTATTGGTTTGAATTTTACCTCTTGCCAATATTTTTACAGAATAACAAGAACATTTCCTTGGACTCATTTGAAAAGATTTTTAATGTTGATTATTTCTGAAGTGATTTCTGAGGGTTTCAACTAACCTCAATTCAACTTTCAGAATTTAGACATGATGCATGGATGCTCTCTTATGCAACTATTGCAAACAATTCTAGGGTTGTGACAACTCACCCCCACTAAACGAGAATCTCGTCCCGAGATTCAGGACGTAGGGTAAGAGGAAGAGGGGACTCGAATTATCACAATCTTCATGACCCAACTGCACTTCATAAGAATGTTGATTCGTTGCATCACCTTGATCTCGACGTCTTGCTTTGAGAACTACATCCAACATGACAACTAGAAGAAAGGAAAAACTCTAGAAGAATCGATCTTCTCGAAGATCGAGCAACTGACAAACAACTCATGGAATGAGACATAGACCACCTCTTGAGCTGAGATACAAAACACACATCAGGGTGATGGGAAGAGATAGATGTCAAGGGTTCAAATTGGAAGGCAATAATTCCATGCAGTAGTAAGATGGTGCATGGTTCCAAAGTAGCGAGGGGATAATTTCCATGATTCCATAACGGAGCACCTTAGGGAAGGTGACTCATAGAGCTATTCCCTTAAGTGGCAAAAAGAATTACTTTTGATAAAAGATCATTGAAACTCTTTATGCCAGCCTAAGACAATCACAAACGATCGTTCAAGGAGGTTCGAAAGAATGTCATATATCGACTAGAATGGATGATGTGGACTACCTTGTTGAAGACAACGCAATGGATGATTTTTGCTTATCATCGGAAATGGATGGGACCCATGGTAGGACCACTTTTGGAGATGATCCCGGAAGCAACTGCTAAGAAGGGCAGCCCATGGAAAATTGGCACGATGGGGTGCAAGCTGGGAACAAAAT
>NC_053022.1:452001041-452127459 GCF_003073215.2 Triticum urartu
GCTGAACCCGCCGGTGTTTTCCAGTAGCACCGAGCCAATAGTAGCAGATGATTGGCTCCGCAAGATAGGAAGGGAGTTGACCACTGCAGGATGCACGGATGGTGAGAAAGTGAAGGTTGCCGCTCACCAGCTTGACGGACCCGCGGCAGCATGGTGGGATAACAATTTCACACAGGAAACAGCTATGACCATGATTACGCCAAGCTATTTAGGTGAGACTATAGAATACTCAAGCTTTCCGCACTGCCCATGTTTCAGCAGGAGCTATGGCCATAAAGAAGCGTGAGTTTTGCAACTTACGCCAAGGAGGAAGGACAGTTGGCCAGTACGTTGACGATTTCAGCAAGTTAGCACGTTATGCCCCCGATGACGTTGCTACGGATGCAGCTAAGCAGGAGAAGTTTCTGGAAGGGCTGAACGATGAACTAAGCATGCAGTTGATGGTAGCGAGTTTCAACAACTACCAGGAGTTGGTAGATCGTGCCATCATGATTGAAGGGAAGCAACAGCAGATTGAAAACCGCAAGAGGAAGTATGGACAGGGGAAGTATAACTCTGGAGCCCAGCAGAAGCCCCGTTTTGCCCCTAAACCGGGATTTCAGTTTCAGCACACCCATGGAGGAGGTAGCTCGCACAACCATAATGGCCACAAGAATGGTAATGGGAATGGAGGAAGCAACGGCCAGAACCGGACCACCCCATCCACCCCAGCCAAGAAGGATTTGAGCCACGTCACTTGCTATAAGTGTTCGAAGCCAGGGCATTATGCAAATGAATGTCCTGAAGGCCAGAATGGAAATGGCAATGGAAGCTCTGGGAAGAAGCCGAACCCTTTCAATAGGGGACAGGTGAACCACGTTACTGTGGAGGAGGTTGAAGATCAGCCCGATGCAGTAATAGGTAAGTTTTTGGTTAAGTCATTTACTGCACTCGTTCTTTTTGATACTGGTGCATTGCATTCATACATATCAAGGGGATTTGTGGAAAAGTATAGCCTGCCCACTAGGATTCTTAAAACACCTATGTTAGTAAGCTCGCCAGGAGCAGAGTACATGGCCAGACAAGGATGTTTTCAAGTGCCATTAAGTATAGGAAGGCATGTTTTCCCAACGGATTTAATTATTCTGGAATCCCAAGGTTTGGATGTGATTCTTGGTATGGATTGGCTGTCGATGTATGGAGGAAACATTGATTGCGCCAGTAAGACAATTTTGCTTACCACACCAGAAGGAAGAAGGATCAAGTATGTATCCCGGCATGTGCCAAACTGGACACAAGTAAACTGCCTAACAGGAGTTGTGCAAGAGGAAGTACCAGTGGTAAAGGATTTTCCTGATGTATTTCCAGAGGAATTACCAGGCATGCCATCGGATAGAGACATTGAGTTTTTGATTGAGTTATTGCCAGGTACAGGCCCAATATCGAAGCGACCGTACCGGATGCCAGCAAAGGATTTGGTAGAAATTAAGAATCAGATTAAGGAGTTATTGGATAAAGGTTACATTCGCCCAAGTTCTTCACCTTGGGGATCACCCGTACTTCTAGTGGAAAAGAAGGATGGATCATTAAGGATGGTTGTAGATTACCGGGGATTGAATGAAGTAACCATCAAGAATAAGTACCCACTGCCAATGATCAACGATCTGTTTGATCGGTTGCAAGGAGCTAAAGTGTTTTCGAAGATCGATTTGCGATCAGGGTACCATCAATTGAAGATTCAGGAGCAGGACATACCTAAGACAGCATTCACCACAAGATACGGACTGTATGAGTATACCGTTATGTCATTTGGATTGACTAACGCACCTGCCTATTTTATGAACCTGGTGAACAAAGTGTTTATGGAGTTTCTGGATAAGTTCGTCGTAGTGTTCATTGATGACATCCTGATTTATTCAAAGGATGAAGAGGAACATAAGGAACATTTGCGTTTGGTTTTGGAGAAACTAAGGGAACATCAGTTATATGCCAAATTCAGCAAATGTGAGTTTTGGTTGAAGGAAGTTGGATTCCTCGGACACGTTATATCCGGAGAAGGTATAGCAGTTGACCCCACAAAGGTTGAGACTGTAACCGAATGGGAATCACCAACGACAGTTGGAGAGATCCGGAGTTTTCTTGGACTCGCAGGATACTACCGGAGATTCATTGAGAATTTCTCAAAGATTGCGAAGCCTATGACGGAGTTGTTGAAGAAGGATACTAAGTTCAAATGGACTAAGGAGTGTGAGGCTAGTTTCCAGGAGTTGAAGAAACGTTTGGTCACCTCACCAGTATTGATTTTGCCAGATCAGACCAAGGATTATGAGGTGTATTGCAACGCTTCACGTCGAGGACTTGGAGCAGTGCTTATGCAGGAAGGGAGAGTTGTTTCGTATGCTTCACGGCAACTGAAGCCTCATGAGTTGAATTATGCCACGCATGATTTGGAGTTAGCAGCCGTAGTGCATGCATTGAAAACGTTGAGACATTTCCTCATTGGAAATCATTGTGAGGTGTACACGGATCACAAGAGTTTGAAGTACATTTTCACGTAGAAGGAGTTGAACCTCAGACAAAGGAGATGGTTGGAGCTCATCAAGGATTATGACATGAGATTGCATTACCATCCCGGAAAGGCTAATGTAGTAGCTGATGCATTGAGCCGTAAGAGCCATGTCAATACTTTAATGACGGGGAAAATACCAAAGGAGTTAGCAGAAAACCTTCATGAGCTATGTTTGGAAATAGTTCCGAGAGGCTATGTAGTAGCATTGGAGATTCAGTCAACATTGATGGATAAGATCAGAGAAGCTCAAAAATCTGACAAGGAGATTGCTGCTATAAAAGAGAGAGAATGAGCAAAGGAAAAGCAAAGGGATTTCGTGAGGATGAGCACGATACCTTATGGTTTGAGGACCGTGTTTACGTGCCCAATGACCCGCAGATCAGGAAGTTGATTTTGCAAGAGGCACATGATTCACCGTATTCGATTCACCCAGGGAATACCAAGATGTATTTGGATTTGAAGGAAACATTCTGGTGGACCGGAATGAAGAAGGATATTGCAGCATATGTAGCAGTTTGTGACGTATGTCATAGAGTAAAGGCAGAACATCAGAAGCCAGCAGGATTGTTACAACCATTGCCGATACCCGAATGGAAGTGGGATAAGATAGGCATGGATTTTATCACAGGACTACCCAGGACGAAAGCAGGATATGACTCGATATGGGTAGTAGTTGATAGTTTGACGAAGGTAGCACATTTCATTCCAGTTAAGACCACTTACACCAGTGCTAAGTTGGCGAAGATATATATGACTAGGATCATTTGTTTGCATGGAGTTCCGAGGAGTATCGTATCAGATAGAGGAACCCAATTTACCTCAAAGTTTTGGAATCAGTTGCATGAAACTTTAGGTACGAGACTAGAGTTCAGCACAGCTTTTCATCCGCAGACAGATGGACAGACCGAGAGAGTCAATCAGATTTTGGAAGATATGCTGAGAGCTTGTGCACTAGATTATGGATCTAGTTGGGACGATAACTTGCCGTATGCGGAGTTTTCGTATAACAACAGTTACCAAACCAGTTTGAAGATGGCACCTTTCGAAGCTTTATACGGAAGGAGGTGCAGGACACCGTTGTCATGGGACGAAGTTGGAGACCGTCAGTTCTTTGGACCAGATTTGATTAAGGAGTCTGAACGGAAAGTTAAGTTGATTCGCGATAGGCTCAAGGTAGCCCAGTCCAGGCAGAAGAGCTACGCAGACTCTAAACGCAAGGAGACAGTTTACGAAACCGGAGACAGAGTTTATCTTCGAGTATCCCCACTTCGAGGAGTTAAGCGCTTTGGAGTTAAGGGAAAATTAGCACCGCGTTTCGTTGGACCGTATAAGATCTTGCAACGTATGGGAGAAGTCGCTTATAGGTTGGAATTACCAGAGGAGCTGTCAGGAGTTCATGATGTATTCCATGTTTCTCAACTGAAGAAATGTCATGCCAAGATGGCGGAGGTACCGCTAAGAGATACCGTGCCACTCAAAGCCATTCAGTTGAAAGACGACTTAACGTATGAGGAGAAGCCAGTCAAGATTCTCGATTATGCCAGCAGAGTTACTCACAGCAAGGTTATCAAGTTTTGCAAAGTTCAGTGGAACCACCATTCAGAGGATGAAGCCACCTGGGAAAGAGAAGAAGATTTGCTCAAGGACCACCCTCACCTATTTTCTAGCCAACCCGAATCTCGAGGGCGAGATTCATCTTAAGGGGGGTAGGTTTGTAACATCCCAAATTTTCAATTTGGAATGTTATACACTAGATCATCATGCATAGCATATTTTCTTGCATTTTGGTTGATCCTAGAAATTTCACGCAACTCAAGGACCCACGGAGAGTGTTGGAGATTTCGTTATTTTCATATTTGAGAGTTTTCTCAAATTTGAAAAGAGGATCATTCGATTTATTTATTTCATCTTCAATAATTTTTCCAATATCAAAAAAAAGATATAAGAGAGGGAATAATATGACTTTCCCAAAATTGAGGAAAAATGAAGATTTAATAAATAGATCAAGTTTTGGTTTTTCCGGAGTTTATTTGCATTTTTATTTGGATAGGGAAAAATGCGCGTTTTCAAAAATTGCATTTTTGGTCCGTAGAAAAGTTCATTTTGTTCGGCTCATTTTTAGGAGTCGGAGAAAATTTACTTTAGAATTTTTGGAGCCCGTTTAGATTTTCTTTTCTGTGTTTTTCTGTGCAGAACTATTTATAAAAAAAAGAGAAAAAAACCCGCAGGCCAGCTGGGCCAAAGGCCCGCCAGCCGCCGCACCGCCCCAGCCTCCCTGTGCGCTGCGCACCAGGCGCAGGAGCGCCAGCCGCCGCCGCCTCTTGCCAGGCCGAGTCCGGCTAGGGTAGCCCCCCCCCCTCTTTCCTTTATTCTGTTTTCCTTTTTTCTTCTAGGACTCTTTTTCCTAGTCTATTTTTTGTCCCCTACCCCAAGTAATCTCACCCCTCCCCAATATAAATACCCCAACACCCCCCCCTCTAAACACATCAAATCAAACCCCAAGCACTCCACCGCACCCCACCCCGCGCCCTACACCGCCGCCGCGCCACCCCACACCCGCGCCGCCGCCCTTGTGCCCTAGCCGCCGCCCTACGCCGCCGCCGCCGGAGCCCCTCGCTGGAGACCTCGCCGGAGGTTGCCCCGCGTCTCTTTTCCTCGGATCGTTTTCTTCTAATCGTTCCGATTCTTTTCTTCTCTTCTGATTCGTTTTCTAGATCGGTTTTTCGTTTCGGTTTTCTTCTCCGAAACCCTAGATCGGATTCGTTTTCTTTTCCGATTTAGTTGCCTTTGGACCGTTCGCCGGACCGTTCATCCTAACGAACGTGATCACCGGATTCTTCTAGGTTAACGAACGTCCGTTTGTTTAACCGTTCTTCATTTTCTTCTCGTCGGATTTATTCCGCGATCGTGATCTCAGATCCGATCTTCGTTCTAGTTTTTCTCCCCGCTCGTTTATCGGAATCAGGTGATTCAAGCGCCTGGAGTTTCGTCTCGAAACCGCCGTTCCATCTAATCAACTTAAACAAGTTTTTTCCCCGGTAAAATTTGACCTAGTTTCAAATTGCTAGAACCGAGTTGTTTTCTTCCGCCGTTTGTTTTTCCGTTTCTTTGTTCTGTTCGTTCTTTCTTTGCAACCGGAGTTGTTAAGTTGAACTATCTGGTTCGTTCTCTTATTTGAGTTTTACCTGTGCATTAGATGAGTACTTATTGTATGCTTGTTGTTTGTCTGCGATAGATCACCCGGATTGCGCCGCTTGTTACTTCGAAACCCTAGGTCTCGCGGATCATCAGCAAGGCAAGTAACACTTTGATCATACCTTTTCTACAACCCATGTTTTAATGCATTAGATCAATCCTCTCACATTGCATGATTAGGATCTAATTAAATTGTGGGATGGGAAGTAGATGAGGTAGTACCTATCACCTGTATTATTATGAACCTTTGGGAGTTACTTCTACGTTTGCTTATTATGCCATGCTATGCTAGTAGACGTGGATTGGGTGAGTGATATCCATGACAGATGTGAGTATTGTTAATTAATGGTTTATCTAAGGTGGCAACTTAAACACACATCTGGGTGGATTGAGGCACCTGATGTCTATCAGGACTTGCCTGTTTTATTTTGGACCGCCACCCAGGCTCAAAGGGATCATAAGATCTTTCATGCTAGAAACTTCCGTGTGCAGCCACAAGCCATTATGGGATCTGGCATAGTTGATTAAGTTGTGCGAACTCTTACAGTGGTGGACTAGCAGATGTAGGGGATGTAGGTGTACCGGTCTACCCGATCGTAAGGTGCTAGCGCTTCTGAAAGACTATGTCTCGGTCATCCGTCTTCTCAAACACCCTGCAGTGCGAGAAACCAAACGGAGGCGATCGAGTCTTGTGGGGAAAAGTGCGCAAACCTCTGCAGAGTGTACAAACTAATCATGATTAGCCGTGTCCCCGGTTATGGACAGCTTGAGTATCTAGTACTTGAATATCATGTGAATCTCAACATGTTACTTCTAATTAATATTGTTGGGTTTTAATTGTTCACTTAATTGGGATTGAGAATGCTGTCAACCATTCTCAATGTTTCACAACCACCATTATAGTTAAATAAATTTATTCCTTTGCAGTAGGGAAAAATTGGCTTTTCGCAAAACTGTAACCATAGAGCTTTCCACCAGCCATATATGCATATAGGATAGCTGTTTCATTCTATTACTCTCTATGTGTTACCTTGCCAGCATATTCCATGTGCTGACCCATTTTCGGGCTGCAACTTCTCATGTTGCAGACTTTTCAGACGACGAGTATGGTGTTTTTAGGTCGTGGCCCTATACTCAGTGATGCCGCTGGAGTTGATGGACCCATTTATCTTCCAAGTCTTCCGCTATTATCGACACTAGATGGCCTTATGCCATTCTTATTATAATAAGTTCTCTTTGAGACAACGATGTAATAAGTGTGTGATTGCCACTCTGCTATAAATCCTTCGATGTACTGTGTGGTGTCAGCATTACTGATCCAGGGATGACACCCGAGCACAGTAGACTTGATCCATTCGGGTCGGGTCGCCACAGCTTGTTATGTGCGACACCGTATATCTGAAAAAGGGAAACTAT
This sequence comes from Triticum urartu, assembly GCF_003073215.2. Classification (NCBI taxonomy): domain Eukaryota; kingdom Viridiplantae; phylum Streptophyta; class Magnoliopsida; order Poales; family Poaceae; genus Triticum; species Triticum urartu. The sequence continues at coordinate 452,008,201 of NC_053022.1, forward strand.
TATGGGGTCAAATTCAACGTTTGCAATGCTATGCTTGGAATTTATGCTATTATTATGATTTTACTTGTTGTTCTGAAAACCCTAAGAAACACCTTCCCTACCAATGTGAGTTTATTGATAATGGAATCTTATCCTCGTATGCTAAGGGTGTTTATAATTACTATGATGTTCAACAAATTGAAGAATTTGTTGCTTTTAAGGGTGCTTACGAAATTGCTTCTTTGATTGAAAAGTATGGTGCTACTCTTTACGAATCTGAAATTTTTGCCATACTTAAATATTGCTATGATAATTATGCTTCTAATCCTTATGTTAAACCATATATTGAGAACTACTCCGCTGTCCAAGAAGAGACTAATATTTTGCAGGAATCTATGGAAGAAGAAATTGATGAAACTATGAGCTCATTGGATGAAAAAGATGAGGAGGAGAGCGAAGAACAAAAGGAGGAAGAGCGGATTGATCACCCGTGCCCACCTTCTAATGAGAGTAACCCTCCAACTCATACATTATTTAATTCCCCTTCGTGTTTACCGAAGGATGATTACTATGATGATTGTTATGATCCCGTTGATTCTCTTGAAATATCCCTTTTTGATGATGCTTGCTATGCTTGTGGCCAAGATGCCAATATAAATTATGCTTATGGAGATGAACTTGCTATAGTTCCTTATGTTAAACATGAAATTGTTGCTATTGCAACCACGCATGATAGTCCTATTATCTTTTTGAATTCTGCCGACTACACTATATCGAAGAAGTTTGCACTTATTAAGGATTACATTGATGGGTTGCCTTTTACCGTTGCACATGATGATTTTGATAGATATAATATACATGTGCTTGCTGCTCCTACTTGCAATTATTATGAGAGAGGAACTATATCTCCACCTCTCTATGTTTCCAATACGAAAATTGCAAGAAACTGTTTATACTATGCATTGGCCTTTACTTTGTGTGCATGAATTGTTCTTTTATGACATGCCGATGCATAGGAAGAGAGTTAGACTTCGTCATTACATGATATATATTACTTTGTGCTCACTACTAAATTACAAATCATTGCTAATTAAAATTGGCTTTGATATACCTTGGGATCCGAGTGTATTCATTACTTGAGCACTATATGCCTAGCTTAATGGTTTTAAAGAAAGCGCTGCCAGGGAGACCACCCGGAAGTTTTAGAGAGTCGTTTATTTCCATTGAGTGCTTACATATAGTTTAAAAACAACAAAAATAAAGAGGGGAACCCAAAACTTTTTCAAAAAGGAAAGTGAAAGTGAGAAAGACAAGCATTGTTGAAGTGGGAGAGCTCCTTGAACTTTGTTTATGCTCACGACAACTTTGTGAATCTTAATTACAGAAACTTTTCAACAAAATAATTATCCCCTTGTACAATTCCATTGTATTATAAAAATAATGTGCCAAGGTTTGCCTTTAGGATGTTTACAATGCTTGTTGGTTTGTGCGGTGCAGGACAGAAACTTTGGCTGTAGTGCGTGAATTTTAATTCTTTTACTGGAACGTCAAATGGTTCTAATTCTTTTTGCCCTGTCTTGCTGTACAAATTGTTTATTTTTCCTAATTTTGGCAGAATTTTTCAAGTACCAGAAGTATGGTGAATGTTCAGATTGCTACAGACTGTTCTGTTTTAGACAGATACTCTTTTTGATGCATAGTTTGCTTGTTTTGATGAAACTATCAATTTATATCAGTGGATTAAGCCATGAAAAACTTATACTACAGTAGACACAATGCAAGAACAAAATATGAATTGGTTTGCAACAGTACTTAGAGTGGTGATTTGCTTTATTATACTAACGGATCTTACCGAGTTTTCTGTTGAAGTTTTGTGTGGATGAAGTGTTTGATTGAGAAGGTTTCAATGTGAGAAGAAGGAAGAGAGGAAAGAGCTCAAGCTTGGGGATGCCCGAGGCACCCCAAGTAAATATTCAAGGAGACTCAAGCGTCTAAGCTTGGGGATGCTGGGGAGGCATCCCCTCTTTCTTCAACAAATATCGGTATGTTTTCAGATTCGTTTCGTTCATGCGATATGTGCAAGTCTTGGAGCGTCTTTTGCAATTAGGTTTTTATTTTTCTTTTATGCACCATGCTGGTATGAGATGGTCCTTGGTTGATTTATAGAATTCTCATTACACTTCACTTATATCTTTTGAGCATGGCTTTATAGAATGCTTCATGTGCTTCACTTATATCATTTGAAGTTTGGATTGCCTTTTTCTCTTTACATATACAACCGCCATTTGTAGAATGCTCTTTTGCTTCACTTATATTTGTTAGAGTTTGGGCATATCTTTTGTAGAAAGAATTAAACTCTCTTGCTTCACTTATATCTATTTAGATTACGGTTGTGGAATGAGATTACGGTTGTCACTCGTTTTCCGTTGCAAAGGATACTCCGAAACCCCGAGGCAACTGGCAGAATAGTGGAATGGGCTTTGGAGTTATCCAGCTTTGGTTTGAAGTTTGAGATCACTTCAACCATTCAGAGCAGGGCACTGGCAGAGTTTATTGCAGAATGGACGTCAACCCCTGATGAGGAAGTAACAGAGACAGCTCTCCCCGGCAAGGAATCACCCCAAGAATGGATTATATATTTTGATGGTGCTTTTTTCCTACAAGGTGCAGGGGTTGGCGTGCTTCTTGTTGCCCCCTCCGGGGAGCACTTGAAGTATGTCGTCCAAATGCACTTTGCCCGGGAAGAAGCCACCAACAATACAGCTGAGTATGAAGGGCTCTTTGCCCGGCTCAGGATTGCGGCGGAATTGGGAATTAAGAAGCCGATCATTCGAGGTGATTCACAGCTTGTGGTGAGACAAGTCAACAAGGATTATCAAAGTCCATTGATGAAAGCATACGTCGAGGAAGTGAGGAGATTGGAGGAGCACTTTGATGGGTTGCAAACAGAGCACGTACCCCGTGCGGAAAACAGCATAGCTGATCACCTGTCAAAGTGTGCTGCGTAGAAGCTTCCTATGGAACCAGGAACTTTTGTTCTCCATCTCTCTCAACCCTTCGTATCACCAGCCACAATGGCCTGGAAAAGGAGAAAGTTGGACTATGGTAAGCCTCTCCCGGCAGAGACTCTGTCAGAAACAACTCCTCACAGCCTGCCGGACCACCCCCTCCAGCCGGGCCTATGGACCCTGCGAACGAGGTTGGTGCTCCCACAGCCGAGGAGGTGCCGCATATCCTCGTTGCCGAGCCTCAGGTTCCAACTTGGGCAAGGCACATTGTCCACTTCCTCCAAACCGGAGAACTCCCTGGCAATGATGATGAAGCTAAAAGAGTAGCCCGGAGGGCCAGTATGTATCAGTTTGTCGATGACACTCTGTACAGAAGGAGGCCCAGCGGTGTGAAATTGAAGTGTGTTTGCCGGGAGGATGGAAAGGAACTGTTGGCTGAGATTCACATAGGAATGTGCGGCTCACAAATTGGATCAAGGGCATTAGTTGGGAAAGCATTCCGGCAAGGATTCTATTGGCCCACAGCCCTCCAAGATGCAGTTGAGCTCATCATGAAATGTGAAGCCTGTCAGTTCCATTCCAACAGAATACACCTGCCTGCCCAAGCCCTTCAGACAATCCCTCTATCATGGCCATTTTCGGTATGGGGGCTCGATCGATATCCTCGGCCCCTTCCCCCGAGCAATGGGGGCTTTGAATTCTTGTTCTTCACTCACCATGTCATTACCTTGTGGCATGCCACATGTTGGTGAAGTGGAAGATATTAACGTGTCCAAGTAATTGGAGGCGGAAGCAATAGAGAGTTCTTCATGATTTAAAAAGGTGGAGAACTCCTCCATTAACTCCCCGAAAATAATATTGTATTCATCAAGATTGGACCCACCATATATATCTTCAATTTTGGTCCAAGCCTCATGAGCCAACGAACAAGACGAGATTGACTTGAACACCTCGAAGGTTATAGCTTGGTGAATGACACTTAAAGCTTCACACTCAACATGCATATCATCAAGTGGCGGAGATTGTCCATCCTTTAGATTTGAATTCCCTACAACCACAATCCGCAAAGCATTTGGACCCATGGCCTGAAAGTGGCAAAGCATGCGTAATCTCCACATAATGTAATTTGTGCCATTAAAACAAAATGTGTCATCATGCACTAGTTCACTAGTCAACATCGTTACTCTCTAGGTGGTTAAGCCTAATAAGGAGAGACCTAGCTCTAATACCAATTGAAAGGACCACGATGTCGCCTAGAGGGGGGTGAATAGGCATTTTAAAATCTTTTATGGATTTGGCTATATCCTAATGCGGAAATAAACTAAGCGGATACTTTTAAAGCACAAATCCTAAATATACTAGGCTCACTAAGTGCACCAACAACTTAGCATAAACAAGATGAGACTAACGAGGATATGAGTAAGCACAAGTAAGTCACACAAACTTACTCAATGTATATCACGAGATATGGAAATGAATAATACACACAACCACCAGTAAGCAATACAAGCTTACACAAATTGTATCACAATATATGGAATTGAATGATACAAGCAAACTCAAGTAAGTTACACAAATTTACTTGAGCAATATCACAATATATGGAAGTGTATGACACAAGTTAGTAATTCACACTAATCACAAAGTATATCAACAGTAGAAAGTATGAATTGCGGAATATGAAGTGTAGGCCTAAATAATCTCTACAAGGAAATGGCCAACACAATATAATGAACCACCACAATATAATGAGGACAATAAGATATAGTGAATGCACGGTCAAATGACCAAAGTAAACCACAAGTAAGGAGTTAGGGTTAGGGATAATCAAAGTCACGGAGACGAGGATGTATCCCGATGTTCACTTCCTTGGAGGGAAGCTAGTCACCGTTAGAGAGGTGGATGTTACCACGAAGGCTCACCCTATTCTCCTTGAGATATCACCACGAAGGTGATTCCCAACCACTAGTGGTAGACCTTGAGGCGGCCTCCAAACCTTCACAAACTTTCCGGGGGACAAATCACAAGTTGATTCCTCACCGGAGCACTCCTACCGCCTAGGAGTCTCCCACCTCCAAGAGTAACAAGATAAAGGGGGAAATGCTCAAGACTTGCTCAAATCACAAATTGCTTTGGTCAAAAGAGAGAGGAGGAGTGGGTGTATGCTTGGATGAAATCTCTCTCAGGAACTCTCACAAATCTCTTCGGGGTCTAGCACGAGAAGGCTCAAATCCGTCTCTCTCAAATCCCACCAAAAGCAACTAATGATATGGAGGGATGGGAGAGGAGAGGAACAATGGAGGAGGTCAACAAATGAACCCTAGATCCATGGGATAGTTTCCCCCCCCCCCAAATGGATTGGAGTTTTGAGGCTTGGGGGAGGAGGATAGAGCTCAAAAGAATGGGGAAATCTCAGATCCAAAAGCCCTGACTCGATGGGGAAGAAGGGTGCCTTATATAGTGCCCCATCAAATCTGCCCGTTACGCACAGAAAAACGCAGCCCGGAACTTCTGGGCAAGCCCGGAACTTCCGGGCCAGCTATTGGACACATATGTGCAAACTTTCTGGTTAGCCCGGAACTTGGTCCGGAATCTGTCCGGAACTTCTGGCCCCCGGAACTTCCGGGAGGCCCGAAACTTCCGGGCTCCCTTTGGACCAGATATGTGCAAACTCTCTAGTTAACTCGGAACTTTCCCCGGAACTTGCCCGGAACTTCCGGCCCCCAGAACTTCCGGGCGGCCCGAAACTTCCGTCCCCGCAGAAAACAGCCAGCATACCGAAAGTAAAACATGCATAACTTTTTCATACGAACTCCGATTTTGATGATCTTGGGCTCGTTTTGAAGCTATGGAAAAACCCCAGGTCCTCGCATAGAGAACCATCCAAGATCAATCAAAATGGAGGATGCCAAATATGCAAAGGTGTTATCATATATTTGGGAAACCTATTTGGCTTTGGATTTTGTTTGGTATATATGATAGGAGTGGAATTGTGTAGAGAAGATGTTGACTTGAGCAAATCCATCACAAACCCCTTTGATCCCCTCTTAATAGTGCGGGATCCCTATAACTCAAGAATCATAAAAGAGCTACATTGCATAGCTATCGAGAATCCATTCTTGAGTGTATATGTTTCTTTGGTGGTCATCACTCCACAACACTAACGTCAAAGGAACTAATACCTTTGACACGAGCCGTTCACTTGAGATTGATGTTGATGTTTATTCTTGGCTAAAGATGAAGGCAAGACATTGGTGAAGTCTTCAAGTCTCTCCCCATACACAATGTGGGAAGCTTTTCTTTGTATTCATCTTCACTTGTCCATCATGTGATCATCCACAAGCTTCAAGCATGTAATCCTTTGGGATGGTTATCTTGAACTTGCCCTTAACAACCATGATCACCAACACTTGATGTCATCCTCTCATAGACACTTGAAATCTCTCTCTCGATCGAGCCCATGAGAATCACCTAACCCTCAAATATATAGACAACACATAGTATGGGTTAGTACACAGAGTGCAATTGATAATTTCTTATCATACCACAAGATCCTATGTGGTGCATCGTTTGCGCTCATGTATTGACCATTTAGAGTTCGATCTTTGAGCTTCATCTTGGTCAACCTATATCGCTACTCCATGTTTAATCTTGATGTCTTGAAGGGTATATTGAATTCTTCACTTGAATAGCTTGCTTGAATACTTGATCAATCATGACACAACACATGAGTCCATTGTGCTCATATCTTTGAGCCACTCCTAGAATTCATCATTCAAATCATCCTTTTAAGATCTTGATCCATTATGGCTCAAACCATAGCTCTAAGCATGGCAACCCTTAAGATACTCCAATGAACTTCATTTTGATCATCTCAATGTAATTGTTGCTTCAAAGGAGTTGTCTTCCGTTATTCTTCAATCATTTTCCAATGGGACTAACCTTAAATGTATATCTCAATGCAAACATTAGTCCATAAGGATTGTCATTAATTACCAAAACCACACATGGGGACTACATGTACTTTCAATCTCCCCCATTTTGGTAATTGATGACAATCTCAACAAGAGGGTTTATATAATGAATTTTTACACAAGCACGCAATTTTTTCGAGGATAAATTGTATACTTGCGGTGATTTTGATAGCATCAATTATCACAAAGAAACTTGATGTTTATCAAAACTGGTTATACTAACATCAAAACACTACACAAGCATTTGATGTTAGTAAGACCGCAATATATAGAGCAAGCTCCCCCACAATATATGCATGTGTGAATGAACTTTGAATTTCATTGCATATATTGGTTGATATAAACTAGTTGGAGTTTTCTATATATATTCATTCATGCAACAAGCATATATAACTAGGGTGGATAGGCATGAATGACAACAAGAACTTCAAAAGATATTTATCTTAAACCCTCTAAACTTCTCCCCCATTGGCAACAAATGCCAAAATGGAAGACAAAACATCTAGAAGACCAAAATAATATGAGTTCCTCCTTGATGTGTGCATATCACAAAATGTGAGTGAACGCAAATGCACATATTCAATAATGAACAATTTGAGGAGCTCAGAATCTATAGAATGCAACCAGATATGAGGATATGAAAACAAGCATTAGACATGCGAGGAAAACAGTCAAAATACATGAGTGCGCAAGATTATATGCCAAACATACAAGCACTAATGACACAACCTCTTACTGAAGCCACCATAAGAATAAGAAGAAACAAACAAAGTGGCCGGCAAGGAATAAATGATATCAAGGAAAGATATGAACTTTCTCATGTAAAAAAAATTCTGAGTGGCCAATCATAATCAAGATATGTATCCACAAAGAAACTTTGCATACACAAAATAGACGCAATTGATAAGAACATGATATACACAAGTGAATACATTATTATACAACTGAAACCTAGTCATAATAGCAAGGCACATGGCACAAAGCACATGGCACAAATTGATCTCATTTGCATAACACAAAGTGAAGCAAGCAATCAAAAGATCCGACGAGCCAAAAGGATAAAAGAATATTATGATTTGGGCAAAGGAGTGTTCTAAGGAAAATAGAGAAGCTCCCCATGATTTGTGCACTATTTAGAATTTTTTTTGTATTTGGATACAAGTGCACAAATTAGGATCATCATTCCCCCAAAATCAATCGGAACACAAAACAATTGCAAGCAAGCATAGATAAGAAAAGAAGCCTCGCATTTGCAACAAACATATGGTTGAGCAACATGTAAATGAGGCAACCTAATAATAGGCACAACCAAAATGATGTGTGTGAGTCACGTCAATGCACTTGAGAAGACTAATGTAAGGATGAGAATTAAGCATCAACATAGTCCTGAGTAAATGAGATACAAGGTGCAAGACATGTCCTTCCCATACACATGAAGTTAAGCAGGACACACACACATCAAGCAAATGGGTTCACAAGCTCACTAATATGCAAATTTAAAAATCAAAGCTTGTGACAACCCATGATGAAGATAGGAAGTAATAGGCTTGTCAAGACAAGCACGAGGACAATAGTCTTCACCAAACATGAGTGCACTAAGATGCAAAGAGGTAAGACACGCACTCATACAACAGATGCTTCCATGGAGCCACCAAAGATATAAAAAGAGAATGAAACGGTGGACATGAAAGAATAGGGATATCAACTAGAGATGTAACTTCTCTCATGTGTATAAGATTCTAGGTAGATGATTTCCACAAAGAAGGATGTACACATGAAATAGTTACTAAAGGAAAGAATAAGATATCCAAACGGGAGTCATAAAATATACCAATGAGATCTTTGCTTGAAGGCATAGCACATGGCTTAATATAATCTTATTGTATATTAATGAACTCCAAACACACAACCATCAAAGACATCACAACTAGCAACAAGAGATCATTGTTGGGATGCTTTGAGAAAGGAAACAAGTATCATAGGAACGAGTCAAGAAATTCATGCCATGATGCAACCTACACAAGGTTGACCCCCATTTCTATATATATGCATGAAGTAAATACTTGTTACCGAGATAGCATTGGTATGAAGTCGTAGATCAATAAAATGTCCAAGCTTGGCTCTAATTTCCTCGTAGTGCCACCACCTTCATGAATAAGCCAAGCACCCAATGCTTCTCAAATGTACCTAAAACATTTTAAGTACAATATGGTCCCCAAACTTATTAGGTCCGAAGTAGTTAGCATAACTACAACACATAGGGTAAAACCACTTAAGTATGTGCATATCGATATGAATTTGAATTTCATGCACATCTTAGCTATTAAGAATTTGATGGGATTACCATATATATATATATATATATATATATATTGGATCAAATAAAGCAAACAAGGCATGCGAATTTACACATAGTAAATATGCATGCACAAGCCAACCAAAATCCAGGGAGATACAAATTGGACAAATGAACACATAACCGTTAATACTTCCAATAACATCACTCGGCATTCATGTTGTCCAAAATGAATCAAAGTGACAAATCAACATATGATAGCACACAAGGCTCAACATATGAACCAAGGAAAACCAATGAGCATATAAGATATGCATTGCATACATACTCATAGGAATATCTCACTCAAGTAGATATAGCACGCTATAAGCAATGAGATAACAAACTCCCATAACTCCATACAAATCATTTAGATGAACTCGAACAAAATGGTATTTCGAGTTATCATTCGGTGTAGAAATCAAATAAGTACATGATCATCTATACTAACACAATCATAACATGAGAGTTTTAGAAATAAACACAATGCTTGGATAGCAACTTATTAACATTCCAATTAGAAAGATCATCATGCAAAGCAACAACTAGAATAGCTTTAATCAAATGATTTTCCAAATATTATTTTTAAGATAACCATGGGCAAAACCACACGAGAATGCCATATGTAAACAAGGCATTGCATGCCACAGAGATATAAGATAATCTCAAATATAAATTCTAAGTGGCTTCCCTCAATTGTTCATATTAACAAGGATTGTGATATGCACAAAGCATATCACTCCCCCATAATGTGATGATCCATGCATTATACATAAGAGGCATATGAAATCCAGCCAAAGATAATCAATGGATGAGAATTTGAGTTTCGAATGAACTTGACATACCACATAGTGACTAGATAATTAATCTTGCACTATAAATACTAGGTGGTATCCCATATAGATATATATACATTTTAGGTTTGTGATGTGCGTAGAGCATAACACTCTCCCATAATGTGATAATCCATTAATATCTCAAAAAACAAGGAAGATTCAACTAATGAAGCAATAAAAGCTCGAGACTACACACACAAATATATGACATGCATTGCAACCTACACATGCTAGATAACACAAATCAAGCATATTAGGAGACACAACATATAAAAACACATGCTAGGTACAAAACCTAAACATGCATGGGGCTAGTAACTTTCAATGTAGATAATACAAATACAAGTTACCGCCACGAGGAGCATTGGAATGACAAATATGATGATAATTCACTTGACTTGGTTTGAACCATAATGAATGGTGAGAATAATGTTTCTTCATGAACAAGCCACGTCTCCAATGCCCTCCACACACCTATTGATCAAGTTTGAGCTCGATGGTCCCCAACCACGTTGGGTCCTAAGAAGTTAGTAACAATAGGCTTGGCAACCAAAATGGTCTTATCCACTTTCAAACCACTTTGGGCACCAACATACTTGGCAAACATATTACCATCAACATCCTTCCTAAGTGAATAATTATCATGGATAATTGGAGGCTTAGACACATTACCGTTGGGACATGATGAAGATATGTGTCCCTTCTCATGGCAAATATAGCAACATGTGCTCCCCTTTCTCTTCTTCTTTACTTTCTCAACTTGGAGAACATTATCTTGGTTAAGCATGAGGAGAGGCCTTTCATTACCTTGAGATTGAACTTGAGGCCACTTTCCTTTATGCTTCACACTTGAAGCCTTATTCTTCAATGGACAAGATCTCACATGGTGTCCAACATTCTTGCACTTGAAGCAAATAATGTTGGTCGGATTCTTGACATGATCTTGTCCCTTCTTCTTGTTCTTGGACTTCATCTTGTTGGAGATGAAATCAAGTCCTATTTTGTCTTGAGGGTCCTTTTGCACACTCATGATATTATCACAACATTTTTCCAAGTCTTTCTTCAAACTAGTGACTTGGGCCTTGAGCTCTTTATTTTCCTCTACAAGGTTAGTATTAACAAAAGAACTAGATGAAATAGAAGATTCATTGTTAGAGCAACAAGGCATGGTGAGCAATTCATCACAAGATGTATCAATATCATGTAGAGAGGAATTGCAAGGACTAGCACATGGCAATAAGGTATTTCGAGTAGAAGGTGTGATAATATCCACATGAGACTCATACGATTTTACCTTGGTGACCATAGCCTCATGAGCAAACTTTAGCCCATCATGAGAGATTAGAAGATCCTCATGAGTGCCCGAGAGATTTTCGTGACTTTCTTCCATTTTCCCATAATTGCTAGTTAGCAAATCAAGTTGAGTCCTAAGCTCAACATTTTATTTTAATATCGATGCTTCACACAAGATAGAGTTAGTAGCACAAGCATCATTATCAATATGAGATGAGCATGTAGAAACTAGAGACTCCGCATGAGTAGCTTGAAGTTCCCCATGAGACTTAGAAAGTTTGGTGAGCTCTCCTTTGACATTCTTGTAGCCAAGGTCAAGGTGCTCAAAATCCTCTTTAAATTTACAATGAGTAACTTCAATCTCTTCTTTTAAAGACCTCAAATCACTAAGACATTGATGAGCCTTAGCAAGTTCATGTTCAAGTTGTTCACTTTTTGCTTGCTCGTTAAGAAATGAGTCATTACGTTTTTTAAAGCAAGCAAGAACATCTTGGAACCTTTTATAAGTGTTATTTTTAGCTCTAGGAAGAGTTTTCCCAATCTCATATAGATTTTGAGTCAAGTCATCATCATCATCCTCATTACAACTATCATCATTATCACTAAGAGAAGATGATACCTCGTCATTACCTCTTGCCATTAGGCACATGTGAACAAAGGGGGTTGATGATGATTCTTTTGGAGAAGAGGGTTCTTCATCAATCAAGCATGTCTCATCTTTCTTGATTTCCTCTACATGGTTAGTCATAGGACAACTAGAGGAAACCAAAGCATTTCTATCATGGCAACATGGGAGATCAAGCATATCATCACACGATATTTCTTCACTCACCATGTCATTACCTTGTGGCATGCCACATGTTGGTGAAGTGGAAGATATTAACGTGTCCAAGTAATTGGAGGTGGAAGCAATAGAGAGTTCTTCATGATTTAAAAAGGTGGAGAACTCCTCCATTAACTCCCCGAAAATAATATTGTCTTCATCAAGATTGGACCCACCATATATATCTTCAATTTTGGTCCAAGCCTCATGAGCCAACGAGCAAGACAAGATTGACTTGAACACCTCGAAGGTTATAGCTTGGTGAATGACACTTAAAGCTTCACACTCAAGATGCATATCATCAAGTGATGAAGATTGTCCATCCTTTAGATTTGAATTCCCTACAACCACAATCCGCAAAGCATTTGGACCCATGGCCTGAAAGTGACAAAGCATGCGTAATCTCCACATAATGTAATTTGTGCCATTAAAACAAAATGTGTCATCGTGCACTAGTTCACTAGTCGACATCGTTACTCTCTAGGTGGTTAAGCCTAATAAGGAGAGACCTAGCTCTGATACCAATTGAAAGGACCACGATGTCGCCTAGAGGGGGTGAATAGGCGTTTTAAAATCTTTTATGGATTTGGCTATATCCTAATGCGGAAATAAACTAAGCGGATACTTTTAAAGCATAAATCCTAAATATACTAGGCTCACTAAGTGCACCAACAACTTAACATAAACAAGATGAGACTAACGAGGATATGAGTAAGCACAAGTAAGTCACACAAACTTACTCAATGTATATCACGAGATATGGAAATGAATAATACACACAACCACCAGTAAGCAATACAAGCTTACACAAATTGTATCACAATATATGGAATTGAATGATACAAGCAAACTCAAGTAAGTTACACAAATTTACTTGAGCAATATCACAATATATGGAAGTGTATGACACAAGTTAGTAATTCACACTAATCACAAAGTATATCAATAGTAGCAAGTATGAATTGCGGAATATGAAGTGTAGGCCTAAATAATCTCTACAAGGAAATGGCCAACACAATATAATGAACCACCACAATATAATGAGGACAACAAGATATAGTGAATGCGCGGTCCAATGACCAAAGTAAACCACAAGTAAGGAGTTAGAGTTAGGGATAACCAAAGTCACAAAGACGAGGATGTATCCCGATGTTCACTTCCTTGGAGGGAAGCTAGTCACCGTTAGAGAGGTGGATGTTACCACGAAGGCATGCCAATGACACGAAGGCTCACCCTATTCTCCTTGAGATATCACCACGAAGGTGATTCCCAACCACTAGTGGTAGACCTTGAGGCGGCCTCCAAACCTTCACAAACTTTCCGGGGGACAAATCACAAGTTGATTCCTCACCGGAGCACTCCTACCGCCTAGGAGTCTCCAACCTCCAAGAGTAACAAGATAAAGGGGGAATGCTCAAGACTTGCTCAAATCACAAATTGCTTTGGTCAAAAGAGAGAGGAGGAGTGGGTGTATGCTTGGATGAAATCTCTCTCAGGAACTCTCACAAATCTCTTCGGGGTCTAGCACGAGAAGGCTCAAATCCCTCTCTCTAAAATCCCACCAATAGCAACTAATGATATGGAGGGATGGGGGAGGAGAGGAACAATGGAGGAGGTCAACAAATGAACCCTAGATCCATGGGATAGTTTCCCCCAAATGGATTGGAGTTTTGAGGCTTGGGGAAGGAGGATAGAGCTCAAAAGAATGGGGAAATCTTAGATCCAAAAAGATCTAACTTGATGGGGAAGAAGGGTGCCTTATATAGGTGCCCCACCAAATCTGCCCGTTACGCACAGAAAAACGCAGCCCGGAACTTCTGGGCAGGCCCGGAACTTCCTGGCCAGCTATTGGACACATATGTGCAAATTTCTGGTTAGCCCGGAACTTGGCCCGGAATCTGCCCGGAACTTCTGGCCCCCGGAACTTCTGGGCTCCCTTTGGAACAGATATGTGCAAACTCTCTGGTTAACCCGGAACTTTCCCCAGAACTTCCGGCCCCCGGAACTTCCGGGCTGCCCGGAACTTCCGTCCCCGTAGAAAACAGACAGCATACCGAAAGTAAAACATGCATAACTTTTTCATACGAACTCCGATTTTGATGATCTTGGGCTCGTTTTGAAGCTATGGAAAAACCCCAGGTCCTCACATAGAGAACCATCCAAGATCAACCAAAATGGAGGATGCCAAATATGCAAAGATGTTATCATATATTTGGGAAACCTATTTGGCTTTGGATTTTGTTTGGTATATAGGATAGGAGTGGAATTGTGTAGGGAAGATGTTGACTTGAGAAAATCCATCACAAACCCCTTTGATCCCCTCTTAATAGTGCGGGATCCCTATAACTCAAGAATCATAAAAGATCTACACTACATAGCTATCAAGAATCCATTCTTGAGTGTATATGTTTCTTTGGTGGTCATCACTCCACAACAACACTAACGTCAAAGGAATTAATACCTTTGACACGAGCCGTTCACTTGAGATTGATGTTGATGTTTCTTCTTGGCTAAAGTTGAAGGCAAGACATTAGTGAAGTCTTCAAGTCTCTCCCCCATACACAATGTGGGAAGCTTTCCTTTGTATTCATCTTCACTTGTCCATCATGTGATCATCCACAAGCTTCAAGCATGTAATCCTTTGGGATGGTTATCTTGAACTTGCCCTTAACATCCATGATCACCAACACTTGATGGAATCCTCTCATAGACACTTGAAATCTCTCTCTCTCGATGCGAGCCCATGAGAATCACCTAACCCTCAAAAATATAGACAACACATAGTATGGGTTAGTACACAGAGTGCAATTGATAATTCCTTATCATACCACAAGATCCTATGTGGTGCATCGTTTGCGCTCATGTGTTGACCATTTAGAGTTTGATCTTTGAGCTTAATCTTGGTCAACCTATATATCTACTCCATGTTTAATCTTGACGTCTTGAAGGGTATATTGGAATTCTTCACTTGAATAGCTTGCTTGAATACTTGATCAATCATGACACAACACATGAGTCCATTATGATCATATCTTTGAGCCACTCCTAGAATTCATCATTCAAATCATCCTTTTAAGATCTTGATCCATTATGGCTCAAACCATAGCTCTAAGCATGGCAACCCTTAAGATACTCCAATGAACTTCATTTTGATCATCTCAATGTAATTGTTGCTTCAAAGGAGTTGTCTTCCGTTATTCTTCAATCATTTTCCAATGGGACTAACCTTCAAATGTATATCTCAATGCAAACATTAGTCCATAAGGATTATCATTAATTACCAAAACCACACATGGGGACTACATGTACTTTCAGTTGTCGACAAGGTTCATATTTTTCATTCATATGCTAACACAAGTACAAGCATTACAGAACACAGGGATGGACTCGAGAGATTACATTATTTGAATTAAAATTTGGCAATTGCCTACAGGTTTAAGATTGAAAAAGGATAAGTACTTCGTAAACTCCTCTCCTTGTCCCTCTTATCTAGGTATTGCGGTGGGAAGAGTAGAGGACGAGCACATCGCCGGCACAACGCCACCCCGATCCTTGTCGGGAGCTGGCAAGCCCAGCCCGACAAGGTCGGGAGTGGCGAGGCTGCGAAGGAGTAAGACGTGTGGAGCACCTCGACAGCCCCCTGGTCACCACCTCCAGCACCGGAAGAGGGGCTCCAGCACAGGCACCGGCAGAGGAAGACGCCGGCGCCCAGCCAGAAGACCCCACGGGGAAACCGGAAACTGGCCCGAAATCAAGACTAATGAAGCAGCAAAGGGGAGCTCAAGGGGCTAACCCCTTCGGCGATCCTACCTGTGCACTTATTAGGCTCTCGGGGCAGGCCCGGTGGCTTCTGTCAGTGCAACAAACCCTGGGTCTGTTGACCAACTATGCACAGGCACAAGATTAAGATTGAAGCACCAGCTTAAGTCAAAGATTGAAGAGCCAAGAGATTTGAAGAACCAACATGTAGCTCAGAAGGACCAAGATTGAGCCTAAGGAGCAGGATATCGGCAAGTGAACGGCCTCCCTTGCCGGGCAGGCGAGCCCGGCAAGGGGCAAGGCCACCACCAGAAGCAAGCAGCCGAGGCTCCCCTGCAGAGCCTACCGGGGCTCGTGGGGGCAGAACAGCCCCACCAACCACTCTAGCACGACTCACGTCATCAATCAGTGCGGTGTCAAGCCGCAAGATGATTAAGTGGCAGCCATTCGCCACATGGCAGCCATTTCCTACAGAGAAGCCCACAGATGACACCCGTCCTGTTACGTGTCAATAGAACATGTGCGAAGCTAGCGAGATAGCCCGGCAGGCCTTGTCGGGCGCCCAGTGATGTGACACTAAGTGGCACATTTAATGCACCCTGTCAGCCCGCAGAGTTAGGTATGATAGCACTATTTGCTATCATATCAGTTGATAATGACCACTTTGCCACTGTGGTGACCCCTTAATCTATAAAAGTAGGCCCATGGCACTCGTAGGAAGGGTTAGAGGGTTAGAAAGTTGACAACCCCAAGCCACCATACGCGCGTAGACGCTGCGGCCCTGAGACAAACCTTGCCGGGCAAGTGTACTACGCATCACCACACTCATTCCACCATCAATCCACCAAAG
This sequence comes from Triticum urartu, assembly GCF_003073215.2. Classification (NCBI taxonomy): domain Eukaryota; kingdom Viridiplantae; phylum Streptophyta; class Magnoliopsida; order Poales; family Poaceae; genus Triticum; species Triticum urartu. The sequence continues at coordinate 452,025,058 of NC_053022.1, forward strand.
CAGGAGTAGGGTTTTACGCCTCGGGGCGGCTCGAACCTGGGTAAATCGCTTGTGTGCTCTCTGCCGCGCTGCCGTACGCTGGTCTGCTCTTTGTGCAACGCGCAATCCCCCCTGCCGAACCAACAAGGGGCCACCCGGTCCCATAGGTGGCCGCGGAAATCCTGCAACATCATCAAAGTCTATATAAGACATAAAATACACACAATCATCTTAATACGGATATTTGGGTTAAGCCAAATTAAGCTAAGTTTATGACTTGAGCATATTCCCATAAGATATCAGTCTTCATATATCCGAAAGTATTGGAGAAGTTCAATATGGATATATTATATTAAAGACACATATGGTCATATTATACCTAATATGGGATACAAATCCTTAAGACATAGGGGAGATGGTGAAGTGATAGTGGAGCATGAATTGCCATATCTAAATACCATCAAAGCACTCATATATCTTGCAAAATATGTCAGGTCTGGCACTATAGTTGTTGGCAATTTATTGAGTGCAGTTCCCCGAAAGGTATAAGGTTTGTGTACGGAATATCCTTAGATATATCCAGGGCACAAAGGGTCTTGATCAATCTCATCCAAAAAATTAAGATGGGACCATGGTTTGATATATTGATAGTGGCTAATTATCTGATCCCACAATGCTATATCAAAGATTGGGTTTGCTGGAAGAGTATTTTGAGGGAAGTCTTCAGAATAGACTCTAAACGAGTCCTTCCAGTAATCATTCTATTTTATTTGAAGCATCACAAAATATGGATGACTTCATAGAATGATTGGCCATATGTGAAATTATGTGGAGATTATCATTATCTTCCAACATAATGTCACTTGTATTGCTTATGGGTTATATTTATCCTTGTGAATTACAGAAATGTAATAGGATAATATGCAAACAGATTATTGTGATATTCATAATATCTCTATCAATGTTTATATTCCAGAACTAGGTTCGTGGAATTGGTATGAGATATTCTTGAGGTTTGCAAAGTTCAGGAGGAGTAAAATCCCAAGTTATAACCCATTGGTGATCCTCAAATCACTCATATAGTACTCTTTTTCCTTTTATGGGTTTTCCACGATGGTTTCTCATATAAGGTTTTTAACGAGACAATATAAATACAAGTGCGGATATATGCCATATTGGTTTCTCCTTATATTTTTCCCACTAGGTTTTAAAGGAGTTTTCGATGGCATATTATTATATGATTTTCTCCTCAATTTTTCCCACAGGGTTTTTGGAGGAGTTTTCAGCTTGCAATATACATATGATGAATTGATCAAGGAGGAGTGTTGAGAAATAAAAACATGTGATCAATTATATGGGAGGGATGCCTCTCAGGAGGTGTCTGTTAGGGAACAAATGACTCCCTAACACACCCTTTCAGCATGTATATAAGTGGGTCTCCCAATTGCAATAGATCTAAGAGGATCATTTGTGTCTCTTCTTTGTCTCATTTACTTTAATACTACAATAGAAGCGAAGCGGGAGCAAAGCGAGGGAGCGATGGTTTAATGGGCCGGCTCACGAAGGGGGCGGGCGTGGGCGCCGGTTGCTCGCAGTGGCGCTCAAGGCGGAAAATCCTATTTGACGCTCTTTGCGTCAAACTGCCGGCGCTTCGCATAGGCGAGCGACCGAGCAGCGACGCGATGGGCCGGCCCGGTTTTTGAGCTTACAATCGCACCTAGCCATCCGGTTTTGGGAACCTTCTAGAACGTTCCCTAAACCCTTTTTTTTGCTGGGCTTTTTTCTGTTTCGGTTTCCTCTTTTTCTTTTTCTCGTTTTCTGATACTTTTTTCTTTTTCCCTTTTCAAGGTTATTTTATCTTTTTTAAACTAAGTTCATGTTCGAGAATTGTTCTTAAATTTAAGAAAATGTTCTTGCCTTTAAAAAATGTTTGAAATTTAAAAAATGGTCATTTTTCAAAAAATGTTCATTAACTCGAAAAATGTTTGAAATTTAAAAATGGTCATTTTTCAAAAAATGTTCATTAACTCGAAAAATGTTCATGATTTTTAAAAACATGTTCAGTTTTCCTTTTTTCATTATTTTTTTGTTTTTCTTGTTCCTTTTATTTTCTGTGTTTCTTTTTATTGTTTTTTCGTTTTCCTGTTTATTTTGTTCAAAAATTTCAAATATTGTTAGTAATTTCAAAAAGTGTTCTATTTTTCAAAAATTGTTCACATTTTCCAAAAAATGTTCAGGAATTTCAAAAATGTTCTTCTTTTCAAACAAAATTCACAATTTCCAAAAATGTTAGGATTCACAAAATTTGTTCACAATTTCAAAAATGTTCTGATTATAAAAATTGTTCACAAATTTTTAAAAAATGTCCATGTTTTCATTTTTTAGGAGTTTAAAATAATTCTAGTTTCAAAAATTGTTCACAAATTTAGGAAAATGTTCTAGTTTTCGAAATTTGTTCGGGAGTTTCATATTCGCCTTTCCAAGTTTGATTTTGGAATTTCAAAAAATTGTTCCAGTTTAAGAAAAATGTTATATTTCTTAAGATTGTTCATCATTTTCAAAATTTGGTCCTATTTTTATAAATATTCGTCATTTAGAAAAGGAATCGCATTTTTTCAGGAAATATATGTATTTTTCTTTGCAAGACCGCACACATTTTGTCATTGCGTTTCATTTCTTTGGGTACCACATTGCAAACTTTCCGAGTTTTTTTTGCAGGGAAACCAGAGAGCTTTATTTCATATGAAGGCATTCTTGGGACAGTCAGCCAAAAGGCTGGTCATTAAAAAGCCAGGAGTCTCCTCAAGCCAGCTATCGATCACATTCAGAGTGCAAGCGCGCTTTGCACAAAGATGCGCCGGAACATTAGCTGACCTGATTACGTGCTGAATATCAAATAAAGTAAAATTATTACATAGCTCTCCTATATCTAACAATAAAGGAGCCACAATTGACCGAGAATTGTAGTGAGTGTTTTAGAGCGTCACCATCTCCAAGCAATCAGTTTCTATGACCACACGCGAGAATCCTCTAAGTGAAGCAAAATGAACTCCATCTCGCAGTGATAAACCCTCCATAATCAAGGGATCAGAAATACTCAAATATGTTTTGCACCATGCTCCCAGGAGCGCCGAAGAGGATCTAGCCACCCCTCCCGCACCACCCCTGCCATCTGCCAAATTTAAGGCACCGTCCGTGGAGATCTTGACGAGTCCCTCATCAGGTGGTCTCCAACCAAAACCAGGCAAAATCATCGCATCTCGGCGTGGAAGATGAAGGAGGGCAATCGCCTCCTTGGTAGCCCTGATCATCGCCGTAGGATTCTTCCCTTCTTCACCGTGCTAGATCCAATTCCGGGAGTGCCAGATAGACCACATGATTGTTGTGATTTTGGCGCGGTCATCATCAGTAAACCGAAGGTCACATGTGATATCCCGCGCCCATGAGTCAGGATGAAGACGAGACAATCTGAGGCCAAACTAAGCATATGCTTCTTCCCAGAAGCATTTTGCATGTGAACAATGTGTGAGTGCGGTTCTTGTATTCCGCGGGCGCGGGTACGATTCCCATCTTTGGCAGTTTTTTTATTGATTTTTCATAGTGCGCTAGTGTAAAATGGGCCGGCCCTTGTCACTTATGCCATGTGCGAATCATGGCAGTTTGCCGCAAAAGGCGGCAAATAGGAGGTCCTGCTTAAGGCACCACTTAGGAGCTCCCCTTAATCACGCTCCCATGAACATAAATGCTAAAACCCGCATATTATGGCCTAATTGCGCCGCCCCACGGAAGGAGCAGTGACTCCCTACCGCTATTTTTTAAAGTTATTATGTATGGTTATATTTATATAAAATAGAAAAAATTGTTTAAGTTTTAAAAACGTTCACCACACTTTCCCAGAAAATCTTATCGCAGTGTTAAAAAAATGTTTGAACAACTTCTAAAAAAATTGATAGCACTAAAAAATGTTCCTGCCAACTTAAAAATATTTCCGTATTTTAACAAATGTATGTCAAATTTTGACAAGACAATTTATACTGTGTAAAAAATGTTTTCTTAAATCAAGAAAATATTTCGTACCATTTAGAAAATGTACATATTTCTTAGAAATAATCTTTTTTTCAAAAGAAAACTGTTTGGGGCATTTCCAAAAATTAAGTATATAATGTAATATATGTACACGTACTACCAATTTTTTTCAAGCAATTACAAAATGTCCAATGTTTAATTAAATATATTTAAACATGCATTCGAAAAAATCAGTATATGTATTTGAATTGATATACATTTTTCTATTAAATTGTTCATCATGTAGGAAATAATATGCAGGCTTATACAAAAAAATGTACTCCCTCTACTCCAGAATACTTGTCGTTGTTTTACTTCAAATTTGAACCAAGTATTTCTGAATGGAGGGAGTAAAAAAAACTAGTATGTGTTAAAAAGAACTGAAAGAAACACAAATAAACCTGAAAAAGAAATAAAATAGCAGTGTATAAGAATCGTTTTTCTTATAGATACTTAAAATGTACGATGTGTATTCACAAAATGTAGACCTGAAAAGATATATTTTACAAAATGTTAATTATGTATCCGAAAATGTTAAATGTGTGTAAAAATGTTCCTGTTGTATACAGGAAATATGCACCGTGTATGAAAAAAGTAGATATCAAAACATGTATTATGAAAAATGTAAATAACATATGATAAAATATTAAATGTGTATGAAAATGTTCATGCGGTATTGAAGAAGTGTACATTGTGCATCAAAAAGTAGACGTGTGTTTAAAATAATAATAATAAATATAAACCTAAAAAGGAAACAAAGGAAACTGAAGAAAACGATAAGATAATAATGAAAAAGAAAATAAAGAAGAAAACAGACAAAATCAGCCGAAAAAACCGATGCAAAACATGACAGTAGAAATCAAAGAAAAGAGATGAAAACCTGAAAATAACAAAGAAATGAAAAAATAAGAAAGAAAACAAAATGGGAAAAGCTCTCCTTCACCCGACGATCACTCACGCGGCATCCGCCGGCTAAGCGTCCGTCAGATCGTCTGTTGATCGGACGGAGGACAGCCTCCCCGCTTCCGCGTGACACGCGTGCGTTTCTGAAACAGAGCCATTGTTTCAATACAGTTATTCTTGCAACTGACCAGCTCTATCGACTCTTGTCTCTGAGAGGGCTAGGGATACGCGGCTGGATTCGGGAGGCGGCGGCGGCGGGCGGCGCAGGGCGTTGGGCGGCATGGGCGACGGCGGCGGCGCATATCCTCAGCGGTGGCGACGACGTCGACGGGTTCGGCGGTGGCCGACAGGTATGGATCGGACACCACCCCCCCCCCCTTCCCCCGAACAAGATGCTCCGGAAAGATGGGTGGCGGCCGGAAATTAGCGCGGATTTTTCTGCACTGATTGATTTTGCTTCCCTGTTCGATTTCTTGAGAATGCATTTGCCCGAAGGAACGGAACAGCGTCAGAATTGTAGGTTTCCTTGTGCGGTTGGATTGTGTTCCTCAACTGTTGATGTGATTCTGTTGCGGCTGCTGTTCTACTGGAAGGCATTCTGTTGGCGTCCTGATGAACTGGACTGTTGATTTGGAGCATCTTGTTTGTCTGGTTTTGCTGGCTGAGATGGAAGCATAAACGAGCGAACTTGTTCATTTGTTGCATTGGATATGTGTGTTAGGTTGCTGAAATGGTAGTTCAGTTATTTGCTGCTGCAAATTAGCGAACGTGCTCTCACCTAGTTTGGAGGTTTTTCTTAGAATCAACTCTAGATCTTGGCAATTTGGATGCAGATTGTTTGATTTTAGTAGGGAACTGTTAAAAGAAACAAAACATAACCGAAATAGGACCCTCTTAGTTGGTGAACGATTCGTTGGGAGGAGGTGGGCCGGTGGGGATGTAAATGGCAAATAAGTGGCGTCCATAAGTCCCGTTTAGTTAGTTTTAGCTACCTTCATAGTTCATTTTCCTCAAAAAAATGGCATGTCACCATGATGGAGACGATGGCGCGACAAGGAGCAGAGCGGTTGTAGGTAGTTCGGCGGCATTGTAGGTAGTTCGATGGCGCGACAACGAGTTTTAGGATCGTTTTTCTTTCAGTTTTTATGCTGCTGAAAATTTGTGCACTGGAGCGCATAGTTCTGAAAACTCATAGGTGTGTTTTTGAATTTCTGGAGCGTGCAGTTTGTGTAGGATCCCCTTGTTTCATTTTTATGAACCTCATAGTTTATGTTGTGATACGAATTTGTGCACTAGATCCTCTTCTGCTGAAAATTTGTGCATTGGATCCCATTTGTGTGTTTTTAAATTTTCAGAGCGCACAGTTTCTGTAGGATCCCCTTTGTTTTATTTTTTCTGAAGCTCATAGTTTATGTTGTGATGCAGAGAGATCTTAAAGTTGCATGATCTCATTTTTGTGTTAGTTTCTGAATTTTTGCAGCTCATTGTAGCGGTGCTACGACATAGGGAGATGCTCTCGTCGTCGGCGCCGAGGTGGATGATGTAGATGATATAGGTGGTGTAGATGTGTAGATTGTTGATTTGACTTTCAGAATACGCTGTTGGAGCTCATGCTATCCCCTTGATGTGTTGTAGCTGATGCTATCCTTTTCTGAATGTTTGTAGCTCAAAACCTCTGTAGCATTTTTACCTGGAAGTTAGTGATGCAGGATTTTGATGTGTTGTAGGGAATTAGTGGTACAGACTTGAAGTGTTGCAGGAAACTAGTGATGCAGGATTTTTCTTTTTAGTTCAAAGCTTCTGTAGCTCATGCAGTCATCCAGTTTGTAGTTTCAGAGAAACATATATGTAGTTTCAGAGAAGAGAAGGAAACATATATGTAATTTCAGAGAAACAGCAGCTAAATTTCAGAGAAACTTACCTTTCTGAAACTAGTTTGTAGGTTATGTCTGTAGGTTATGTTTCTGAAACTACAGGAATGTTTGTACTGCTAGCTTATAGCACAGGGAACTCAGTTTTTGCTTTTGAAATTACATATATCTTTTCTCTAAAATTTAGCTACTGTTCCAATACTTTTCCATGAATCTTTAGCTCATGTTTATCTGAAATTAGTTGGATTAGCTAATGTTCTTTCAAACCTGCATTTTATCTGCAGTTATATATGAAATCTTCAACTTTTGCTTCAATACTTTTCATTCTCTGATAGGTAGACATGCATTGCTGATGGTTTTCATGTTTTCATTTTTGCTCTTGTTTCGCAGCATGCCTATCTTCCAAACTCGTTGGTCGGCAAAGCGGCTGCGCGAAATATTAATATTTTCCATTTTTTGTATTCCTGCTTTTTCTATGCTCAGGACACGAGGTCGTTGCTCAATTTTCGAACATTTGTAGCACCAAAGCTTTTCAAGCACCCTCAGAACACTCTCAACTCAGCCGAAGAGTTCCATAAACTGCTGAGAAGCTCGTAGAAGATGACAATCAGAACAGAAGCTCGCTAGCTTAGTTTTTTATTTTTTTTTATTTTGTGAGTCCATGTGTCCGAAACATCCATTTATGTAACTGAAAACAGCAAGTATCATGCCGGAGCTATCTAGATGTTTTTTGTTGAACTTAAGATTGGAGCATCTATCATGCTGGGCATATCTTATTTTCCTTTTTTTAGTTTGTTTTGAAATGCTGGAGCACCATCCATGTTGATCCATGCTGACCCATGTGAATGTGAACTAGAGATTGATGGAGAGTTGGTAATGAAAATGATTGGCCTTTTTTGCAGCTTGGTATATTTTTGTTTTCATTGGGTTTTTTTTGTGCTTAAACAGTGAAATCATACTTCATGCGCCATGTATATTTACTGGCATTATATTGCTGAAACAATTCATTTTTTTAACTGAAACCATCTTGCATCATCATGTATGTATGTAAATTATTGGAGGGAGGAAAAAATGTGCTTAGCAATAGTGAGAATATGTCAACATTTGCTGAAAGCATCATTCATGTTCTGGATCAGACCTCAAAAAACTGTTCAAAACACAAGATGTTTCAAGTATTGGAAACATGTTTTTTCAACATGAAAACAAAAATATTGTAAGGAGGACAAAATGAAGAAAACAACAAATTCAAAACTATTTCAAGATACAAAATGTGAGCCTTTCTTGTCTGTTTTCTTGCAGGATAGTGCTTTGTTTTCCTCTATTTTCAGGCACACATAGGTATCAATTTCAGGCACACATAAGAATATGAGATCTTTTTATTTCTTCTGTTTTTCCCGTAACATAGTTTTTGCAAAATGGAAATATATATTAAATACATCATCAATGTTGCAAAATGGAAACTATGAATGTTTTTTCCTCAAGCACAATGTGAGGCTCAAAAGAAAATGAAAAACATCTTATGGAGCATTTCCTTGGAGCAGTTTTTTCCTAGAGGTTGAGTTGCGTTGCTTGGGCATTTCTCGGAGCATTTGTCATCACCGCTCTCAAGTACACACAGTTTGGTACATCATGTCCAACCTCTGAGCAGAATTGACATTTAGGTGGTGCTGCCACTGCCTCTGTCGCAGCTTTGAGTGGTCCACATGTCTACACATTGTGCCCTTCTTCTTTGCAGAATGTGCAGCGAATACTCCTTTTTCAGATTTTGGCTTCCCTGTTGCCGTTGTCTTCTTCTCTTCTTGTTTTGACTTCTTCTTCAGCTTGTCATCTCGCTGCTCTACCAAAGTCTTCTTCCTCTTTTCTCTTTCAGTTGGTCTCCCTTTCTTAGGCACACGAGCTGGGTTCTGTAGCATATCTGGTTGTGGTAGGTCATCATGCAATGTTTCTGTTACGACAGCTGCTGCTGGTGGTGGTGTTTCACTCTGTTGTGCTGCTTGTTGTACTGGCAGTGCTCTTCTCCTCGATGCTGCGAAGGGAGGCTCAAGAACCTTTATTGCTTCATCCGATATTTTGTAAGCATCGTCATTGCAACATGCATTCGAGGTAAGCCATGTTAACCTTCGACACAAGGAGTTCTATTTCAGTTTGTTTGTGGAGGGGTGTCTGAAGTCCAGCAATCGCCCAGTTCTGTCCATGCTTGTTGTTGTTGCTTCAGACAACCTATCCAACAAGTATCACTACGAAATAACTTGAACATCGAGGTGCAACATCACCCTTATTATGTGGGCACAAACCAGGCCATTCATCTCAAAGTAGTGGCAGCTGCATTGAAACACCTCTTCATAGATCATAACATGCACGGAATAATGCTTTGGGTTCTCATATGAGCTTGATGTTAGCTTGAATAGGAGACCTTGCCCTTGGTACTCGGTGTCTTAGTTGACAATGTAGCCGGTAGAAGTAGTGACTTGTTTCTGGAACTTGCCAAAGACGTTTCGTGTGTAGTAACCAGCGACTTGGCGCTCAATGTGTATATGTAGCATCACAAAAGGACACAAGGGCCACAAAACAGATCATAAGAAAACATTTGTTTGGATTATTTTGTAATCCTATTCTTCTCGCGTTTTCTTGTTATATCCATAGCAGCACTAGGCCGCCTGCAGGTGTTGCTTGCTTCTGTTTGCAATGGTCTCCAAGGTGCTACTTGTTTCCGGTTTATCAGCTTTTCTAGCATGCACACACCCAAAGACCCTCTTGATCATTACGGCATCCTCTTGCTTCTGTCCCTTCTTCTGGCTGTACTTTGTTGAAGATATGTGTGTGCCAAAACCCAACTTGAAGGCATAGTCATTGTAGAATTTCTTTGCATCCTGAATTGTGTCAAAGACCTTGCCAACATAGGGTGGTAGTGGCTGGGATGAAACATCTCCATCATCCGAATCATCTTGCATCGCATCATCAACATGCAACAAACCATCTGAATCTTCATTATCATGGACAGAGAAGTTCCCTTGGACATAGCTCCCTTCCCCTTCATTCGCAGCTTCCTAAAATGAGGCGCAAGTTTTTGTTTTCGTAAAATATAGCAGGTGTTGTGCAACGGTCACTTTTTTCATCTACAAGGCATCAAGAGTTATATTGCTGTTTCAGAATTTTCAGAATTGCCGGAATTTCAGAATTTCATCTACAATGCATCAATAGATACATGGCATAGACACATACATGGCATCAACAGTTGTATTTTGCTATTTCAAAAATTCATTCAATCCATGCCATTCATAAACAAAATTGAAATCAGAGACAACAACTAGCTATGTGTTTCTTCTGTTGATAAACAACAAAAATGAGATGTTTCAGATACATGTTACAGAGATACAAGAAGGAGGCAGAGGTTTAGGGTTGTGCCTTGGCTTCACCCACATAATTCTGAAACTTTATTTTAGGTACCACACCATGAATCAAACAGGCCGCTTCTGATAAATAGGATCTACAGCATTACAGTGACACGCAGCTCAGGGATTCAGATTCAAAAACTTACCCAACTACCCTGATTTGATCTTGTCGAAGTAGTTTCAGGAAACACAACCGAGGGGGGGGGGGGTTGTGAACCACGGCGATACTCCATATCACGGCAGAAGCCCCCCGGCGGCGGTCGGAGCTGAGAACGACGGCCACAGCTGTTCTCGAAGCAGGGGGCCGCGGCTTGCTTGATCTGCATCGGATCCCAGCATGCGCCGCGCGATGTGGTGCGTCATTGTGTTGCAGGATTTGCCGTCGACGGCCTCACTCCCTGTAGCGCGCCGGCAGCAGCGTTTTCGCGGTGGCGGGGGCTGGCGCCGCGCTGCGCGCAGGTGTGTCTGGATGGCAAACAGGGTTTTTTGTTTCTGAAACAGAGCGGTTGCTGCAGGAATAGTCACGCACGCGGTAGTTGGATCGAACGGTTGTCGGGGCGCGTATCGGACGGTCGATTTCGTTGCGTTCAGTCGCCCGGTTTTCCCGGATTTTATTTTCTTTGTTTTTTAGGTTTCTATTTTCCTTTTATTTTTTCATTCTTTCCTTTTTTTTCTATCTCAATTTTTATCGGTTTCTTGTTTTTTTGCAATGTTCCACAGTTTTTTTTTTGCAACGTTCCACAGTTTTGCATTTCTTTCTTATTTTGCTTGTACGACATCGGCCGGAGCCAGCTAAGCAGGGAATCATTTTTTTTGTTTTTTTCCTGGATGGTTTTATATGGATTTTTTCCCCTGACTATCGGTTTGTTGGGTTTCGATCTTTTTTATTTTTTTCATTCCCTGTTTTTTTTCAAAAGAAAACTCTTTGTTTCCTTTTTCTTTTTGTTCTCCTTTTCTGTTTTTTTTACTTTTAATTTGTTAAATACACACTGGTTTTTTCCAACTATAAGCTAATCATTTTTCAAAATATATGTTTGAATATAGTTTGAGTACATGTTGAATTTTCTATATAATAGACAGTCACCACATAAAAGTAGGTGAAAATTTTATAAACACACATTAGAAAAACTTTTCAAATATTTGTTTAAAAATATGGTACATTTCTAAACATACTTTGAGTTTTTTTTAAATGCATGCCGAAAACAATTCTAAATACCCAGTGAAGAAATTGTCTTAAGATACAGGACACAATGAATATTGTAAAAGTACACTGTGAAAATTTTTAAACACATGTTGAACTTTTCAAAAATATATTAACACTCTTTTCATATAGCATTTAATAAAAATAGATGGATATTTTTTAAAGTACGTGAGCAGTTTCTTTGTATTATATGCCCTAGATACAGTAAAGTGGTGAACTTTTGTGTTTTATTCTCAAAAATGGCAAAAAAGAGAGCAAAGTTTACAAAAGGCTTACCAGCTACCGCCCAATATTGTTACGAACTGCCATAATCGACATGATTGTAGGCGAGTACGACTTCCCGACTCGCAGCAGGCGAGCTATAGACGCTCCATGCGCGAGGTGAGATATAGACTTACCCCATGATGGCCAGGCAGGCTCTTGGGTTGGTAGAGCGCATGCCACCACGAATTAGGTATGCCAGAGGGGACTTCAGTTCCGAGAAGTTGCGCTAAGAGGAGTTGTTGATGGGGTGCTCCTATTCAGCGCTTAAGTCGCGGAGATGGCCCTATAGACCACGCTGGGCCATGACCCATTAAGATAGCTTGGTCACCCGCCGGTTGCTTGCTTGACTCAGCTTGCTACACCGCTTAGTTTGATGTGGATTTTTGTTCACTTGTGCATCTCCTATTATTAGTCGCTCGACTTAGCTTCGTACATCGCTCTTTTCGCTGCATTTTTTGGCTAAAAAAAGCTATCATTTTATTGTGAGTGTGTGGAAGAAGTGAATGAAATCAAAAAATGTCACGTGTTTGATTTTATTCAAAATTTAATATAAGTTCATAAATTTGAAAAAAAATTCATTAAATATATATTTAAAAATAATGTATTTACAAAATATTCTTGATTTTTTAGGTCACCACAATTTTTCACTTGTTTTTAAAATATTCACGAATTTGAAAAACAAATATTCACAAATTTATAAAATATTACTGATTATTAAAAATGAAACAAAACAAAAAAGGAAAAGTAAAATGTAGACGGCAAATAAAAACTAATCAAAACAAGCAGAAAAAGCACAAATGCGGAAAACCAGCATGAAAACATTTTATAAAAATCCTAAACCAAAAATCTTAGTGTTATCCATACATAGGCGGGCTAGAAAGAACACGCTTCGTCTCGTGCGTCAAGCCAACAACAATAAGGGTTTATGCATCCCATAGGTGGCACCACTGATCTGCCTCGTCTCTTGTAGTCTTAGGGCCATGTGATTACGGTGAATCCCGACCCTTGTTGACGAGAGGACTCTGTTTTTGGATGTTTTTTTAGTTTTGTTAAGATTTGTGACTTACTCGGGAACGTGAGACGGCGGAGGCTCCCTGAAAAAGAAATAAGGTTCTCCCCGCCTAGCCCCATCCCGGTGATGCATTTAGCATGTCGGAGGATGTGTGGAGGTGTGTCTACAACAGATCTTGAAGGATTCGGTCGGCGTTTATCTTTGGTGGATCTGCTCGGATCCGGTCTTCGTTCGTTCACGTTCGTGTGTCTTTAAGTTGGATCCTTCCGATTTACGCATCTCTTTATCAGTGGCGGTTGTTGTTCCAGATGCGCTGGTTCTATGGGGCCTTAGCAGTTCGCATGACGACTTTCCAACTTTCTACTACAACAAAATTTTCCCAACTCTGGCGAGGGAGTGGCATTGACGGCGGTGTGCCATCGTTTTGCTTCAGTGCTTGTATTTGTCGCTATGTGGTCTACAGAGCTCGATATAATTGATGGAAATAAGCCCTAGAGGCAATAATAAAATGGTTATTATTTTTTTTCCTTAATGATGATAAAGGTTTATTATTCATGTTAGAATTGTATTAACCGGAAACTTAAATACATGTTTGGATACATAAACAAATATCGTGTCCCTAGTAAACCTCTACTATACTAGCTCATTGATCAAGAGATAGTTAAGGTTTCCTGACCATAGACATGTGTTGTCACTTGATAACGGGGTCACATCATTAGGAGAATGATGTGATGGACAAGACCCATCCGTTAGCTTAGCATATGATCATTCAGTTTATTGTTATTGCTTTCTTAATGTCAAATACACAATCCTTCGACTATAAGATCATGCAACTACCGGATACCGGAGGAATGCCTGGTTTGCTATCAAACGTTCGGTACTTGACCGGGACGTATCGTGAAGGTGTATGACTACATCAACCACGTTGATAAACGCTTCCACTTAGCGATCTTCAAGGGTATGAAGATGCTCTCCCCCTCTTATAGCTATCCATCTCCATGGATAGATCTTGCGTGTGCGTAGATTTTTGTTTTTGTTTTTCATGCAACATTCTCCAACAATAATTTTTTATTTCTGGTGCTCTTTATACTGCCATGATTGAAAATGAGTAGATCAAAAGTTTTCCCACGAGAAAAAGAAGAAGAGTTGAACAAGATCTTTTTCCCCGAAACCAAAGATGAATTTTCATCACCGTCCGATGGAGGAGCTGAGGGGATGAATGCTTGGGCTTCACTATTCCGTATCTTGGTGGGCCAATTTCATTTTGGGTTGAGGCCTTCGCTACAAACTGGACCTGTAAAATAGTACATGATAGAAGGGGGGCAACTAATCAAGGAGTATTCGTTCGGGAGCCCCCGCAAAGGTCATTTGAGGTGGGCTGTAACATCCTGATTTTTTTTCGAGAGTTCATTTTATTTAAGCCAAGGGATGTTGCAACGTAATTTTTAATTATATATTTTGGATATTGCTCAAATTAATATCAAGTTGTTTGGAATTAAATTAGCACATGTCAGGTGGAAAATATTTTCTGTAATATCCTGAGTTGATTTATTCGTTCGTAATATTTTATTTAAGTTTTTTTTGTTGTTTTGATTTCTTGGATTCTTGAAGACTTTTTAGTTGTCTTTGTTTCGGTTCCTCTTGTAGCAATTCTAGTAAAAAAATCAATATTATATTATATTGATTTTCTTTTCTTCTCTCTTCTTTAGTTTCTCTTTCTTTTATTGGTCCTTGAACAATACGTGCATCCTAGCCTATCCGTTGTTGACCTATTGCACGTATGCACCAAAATTGGTCACACACATTCACGTATGCACTGGGCCATCTCTTCTCTTTGTTTTTTCTTTGTGTCTAGCCACCAAAGAGACTTGGCCCAAGGCCCAACCAGCAGGCCAGCGGCCCAGCCGAGTGAGCGAGCGAGCGGACGGCTCGGCTCTTCTCCTTCCTCCCGCACGCGTGCACGTACATGTTACAGAGAAGAAACCTTCATGATTGCCTTTTCTTTTCCCTTCAAATTCCATTAATCCCTTCACCGTTTCCATTCGTCATCAACACAAGATTTACTCCCCACTCAACGACGAGTCCGTTCAGTCTAATGGCTCCACTCATGATGCGCTTAATCTCATGCAAGTAACTGACGAAGTTATTGGCCCAACAATGGCATTCACCTCCTGATCTCTCTCCTCCGGCTACCATTCGGCAGACCCTTCGCGTCACGACGTGTGCCAGGAGCACCTCTATAAAAGCCCCATCATCCCATCCTCCAATTCCTTTCCAATCACTCGTAATCCACCCTGCAATACAGCCCCATCTCTACTGTTCTTCGACTACCGTCGCCTAAGATGAGCATCCTAGTCCAATTCCTCCCACCAACAGAATCCCCTTGCCAAAGCCTACCTCCTAGACATCATTTCCCAGTCGTTGGCAATCATTGGCCGCGCGCACAATGGAGTCGTGCCGCTGCTCTATTCGGGACTAACGTCGACGTCGCCCGCCGATCGTCCGTTATGTCCATCCGTGTCCCGGTGCCTTCTCGTCACTAGGAGCATCACTCACCACCATCTCTTCATCACCGGAGTTCGGACGACGACGACGATGCGCACCGGCGCTCACTCGCTCAACACCACCGGTTCCATCTCCAACGACTACTCGGTGACCCAAAACCAATGCTAAACCCATAGGTTGTTTCGATGATGCTAGGAACGAGTTAATTGTTTTGTTTGAATAGATGTTTGATTGTGTTATTTTTTTTATTAAGTGTGTATGATGTTTTATATAAGTAATCATGCAAAATTGTTTATGTCTTATTGTCATGTCCATAGCATGCTTAGGGTTTGTCCTAAATATTGTTGAGTGATTCTAGGATATATTAGAATTGGTCATAGAATTTCTAGAACTAGTTGTACAATTATTATTTTGATGCATGTTAGTGAAGTGCGATAATTTTTATTTGTTCAAAGACATAGTATATGCATGCGTACTTTCTAAATAATATTGCCATGCGTAGCAATATTTATGTTCCAGTTTAGTTTCGGAACGATTGTAGAATTATTGTTTAAATTAGTTTGATTGAGTCTAGGTGGTGTTGTGAGTTATATCATGTGCATGATTTTTGTTACAAGAGTTGATCATGCTATGACTAGATTATTGTTGATCCATTTGCTTCAAATGTATCTAGATTATTTTAATTATATGCTACATGATTTGAGTCTATTATGTTTTAGCATTTCTTTAGGATCGTGCTATTGTTTGATGTTTTGTAACTTAACGAGTTTGTTTAGAAAGTAGCTTGGTTGACTTTTAAGACGCTTGTTGTTAAATTCTATAGTTGATGTTTTAACCATTATAAATATTTAGATTTTATCTAAATATTGATTTGTGGGTAAATTTGTATTGCCATGCTATGTTGAGTCGTGTCGTTCAAATGCATAGGATAGTTATTGTTTTTTGTTTGTGTCACGTCAGTCATTATTTTGTCTTTTCTTTATAGTTAGCCGAAGTATTTGTATTGGGCACTATTAAAGTTCAGTTAGCATATTGCTATTTAGAACGTTAGACATGATGGCCGAGTTTTACTTAGTCCGGGTAAACCTATACCCAACCAATCCGTTCAATCCCTCTACTCATCATCAATCGATCTACCTCCTTCGAAATCTCCATATCCATCCACATCTTTCTACCAATCCTTCCTATTTTGTCATTTCATTAGATGTTATTGGATTTTATTGCTTGTTATTTATTGTGCTTCGCCGTTACTATGAGTAGGAGGCGACGGTACGGGAGAGGAGCACTACGAGGAAGAAGGAAACGGGGAACTCGACAACGAAGGCATGCCTCCTTCTTTGATCATACTTATCCTATGGTTTGCAAAATTGCATTGAGTTTTATTGTTGCTATGTGCATGCTATTTTAATTCTCGTGGCTAGCATGTCAATTGACACATTACCCTGATCCGCTTGTCACCTATTTACTTGACACCTGAGTAGAAGTATATAATTCCGGTAGAGTAGAAATGCTTAGCCATGCTTATCACCCTGTAGGTGCCTTGTTGAATGACCTCCGAGTCATTGACAGTTGAAACTTAATGCTGAGCTAGGCCAGTTGGCCCTTGTTGACCTTCTCTATCCTCTTCTACTCTGGGCGAAACTTACCATCTGAATACTGGTGCGGGCGACAGCTGAATCAAGGATTGAAGGAGCGATTGGCTGCCCTTCACAAGTTGAAGGGGGCAATCAGTCGTCCGTGCCGCATAAGGCCTAATAAGTCTTGGATTTGAAGATTGTGATAATAGTACAGCCACATGCTATATGGGCACTGACTTGGTCAAGTAAGGTAGCCAGCCTTAGGTGTCGATGTCGCCGTACCGTTGATGGGATAGCTGCCTTACGAGGAGTATCCTCGACACAGATGGGGGGACCGGTTTGAGGACGTACTCTCAGTTCCGTGCGCCAGACCCGATGGGCATGTCACATCTTTGGGGGATCTAGTCCAAAGACCTCGTCACAATCCCCCTACTGGTACACCAAATGGAGTACTATACCAGCGGCCACTGGTGGCAACAAGTCGGGATTGTGTCGTGTGGGTAAAATGTACAACCTCTGCAGAGTGTAAAACTATTCGAATAGCCGTGTCCACGGTCATGGATGACACATGAATCTTTCTTGACGTACATGACCTGTCTTGCTTATTCCCTCTTTGCCCCTATTCTTGAAACCTATAAAGGACGTGGGTTGATCGAGGATCCTCACTTGATGAAAGTTGTTCTGAAGATAAACATGTTTTCATCTAAAATTGCTTTTATCCAACTGCTTTATTTGTTAAACAAAATTAGCTTTACGCAAATGAGCCATACAGCCTTCCTTTGAAGCCACATGTAGTTATTAGGTCCTTCCCCGTGGGAGGCATGTTGAGTACGTAATGTACTCATGGTAAAACTTTTGTTGAACAACAGAGATCTATGAAGACGAAGGCGTCGACTACGACTATTATGATGATCCTGAGGAGTGAGGACACGTTAACTACATCGACTGCCTGTGGCTGAGATGGAGTCGCTACGTATTTATATATTCCGTTGTGTTTCTGGTTGTAATAAATGTCATGAGACATTTCACTATGTATGCCTTGTGGCAAGAGTTATTAAACCTATACTTATTTTATTGTTCTGCAATGATACCATTTTCGCTGTGTTGTCAAGTTGATCCTGGATTGACATATATACACAGGAGGATCTAGAAGCTAATTCCGGGTTCTCACATGGGCTGAGAGCACGTCATTTGGCGCACTCTCAGCCGCCTTCACGTGTTGCGCTATGGGTGCTTTTTTTTAGTACACATTTTTGGCTTTTAAATGATTTTTTTTATTTTTTTTGGCTTTTTGGTTTTCCACCGATTTTACTTAAGACACCCAAAAAAACATTCGAACTTTTTTATATTTTTTTTCTTTCGCGAGAGGCACATATTTACTCCTCGTGAAGGCATGGATCTGCTTCGACGAGAGGCACAGACGAGCCTCTCAGGAAGGCAAAGAACACATTTTCTTTCTATTTTTCCTTCCTTGAAAGGCACACATTTACTTCTAGTGGAAGCACGGATCTGCTTTCGGGAGAGGCACGGTCGTGCTTCTTGGAAAGAAAAAAAATGGCACGGGCATGCCTCTCCAAAAAGAGAAAAAAATGTGCATTTTTCCATCCACGAGAGGCACATATTTACTTCTTGCGGAGGCACAGATCTGCCTCTGCAAGAGGCACGGAGCGTGCCTCCTTGAAAGGAAAAAAGTGTTTTTTCTTTCACAAGAGGCACAAATTTACTTCTCATGGGCACCGCTTTGCTTGTGCGAAAGGCACGGGCGTGCCTCTCGGAAAGGGGGAAAATGCTCCCGGTTCAGGTTTTTTCGTCACAAAAATTCATTGAAACCTATCAACATGGGATCTAGTTTTGAAAGTCTCGACGTGAGGAATCCAACTAAGTTCGAGATCTGAACGCATGGTTTGAGAGATAAAACCTTTGAATAAATGAATTTACAAAAAAATGGAGAACTTTCAGGTTGTGACAAGTGACGCATATGCAGTGTGACACTTGTTGCAACCTGAGCGGTGAAATTGACCTTTACAAAGAGTAGTCCTTAATTAGAGATTTCAACCCGAAAATAAAATAGAGATTTCGGATAGAAGGGGAAAAGAGAAGTGAGATGATATGTATTGCGGGCGCGGCTATGTGCCGCCCACACTGGTTCCTATCAAAGCGTCGCCTGCAGCGAGCCGATGCTGGGCCAGACCAGTTACTGCACCTGCTGACATCAACCATGTTCTTTTTTTTCTTCATGTGTTTGTTTTTGTTTTCTGAATTATATTTTGACTTTAGGTTTTATTTCAAATATTCTAAATGTCTCTAAATATATTAGAAAAATCTTCACACAAAATTCAAAAAATATTAAACATGCATTTAGAAACTATTAAATGTGTATAAAAAAATGTTAACCATGCGTATGAAAACGTGTGACCTTTAAAAGTCTTACATGTTTAAATAAATGTGTGTGCCATTCAAAAACAAAGTTTATACAATGGACACACATTGTTCGCATAATTCCAAAAAATGTTTCTTACATTCAAGAAATTGTATGTTAAATTTACAAAAAAAGTGAGTTTCAAATTTTCAGACATTTTCAAAAAAAAAATGTACTCAACGTAAAAACTAAAATACTTGCATAATGTTAAAGAGATGTTTTGTACCATTAAAAAATGTATGTGACATTTTAACTAATATTCTGATGATTCAAAAAAATGTTCCTAATATTAAAAAAAGGTTTATACAATGTAAAATAGATATTCCCTTTGTTTAAAAAATGTATGTAGCATTTTTAAAGAAATATTTACGTGTTTCCAGAAATTTCCATGAAATATCTAACAATGTTATAAATGTAAAAAATTGTTTGTGCAGTTTAAAAAATATGTATTGCCATAAAAGAATGTATAATGTGTATTTGGAAAATATTACTGTGTATTCAATACATGTGTTTTATAAAACAAAATGTACGTCAAGTATTTGCAAATAGTCCAAAGTGTATCCAAAAAATGTTTCACATGTGCTCTAATAATGTACATTGTATACTAAGAAAAAAGTAGACATGAGTTAAAAAACCGATAAAAACCACAAAGAAACAAAAGATAAAAGGAAAAACCGAAGAAAACAAAGAACAAAAGAAAAGAAAAACAAAATATAATGAAGGATGAAAGAAAAACTGAGAGAAACCAATGACAAAGCAAAGAAATCCAAATGTAAAATAAAATAAAAACGAAGAAAACCATGAAAAACAAATAAGACCGATGAAAATACAACAAGAAACGAAAAACGAAACAAAACCAATGAAATCGGACCAATCGAACGTAGGGCGTCCGCTACAAGTGGCAACGAGTATCGCCCTAAATAGGCCAGCTTGGTAGTGTGTCTTCCGTAGGTGATTCCTATTAGAGATAGTTGTCGCGATGTATTGCTCATAATGAGTGATACGACCGCGTCGCTCAAAGAGCTCCCATGGTGTGCTCCCAGAGTAATTCCACTGGATTGTATTATTAAGAAAAGCAGCACCAAAATCTCAAAAAAGTAAAACTGTGACCACACTGAACATATATTATTAGTTTTACGCCTGTTTTTTTTACCTAGGTTGGTTTCTATTTTTTTAGAAATTTCACGATACTCAAATAATGTCAACGAATTAAGAAAAGTTCATGAATTAAAAAAATCATGGTTCAAAAAATATTCATTTATTTAAAAAATGTTCATGAATTCAAACATTCTTCATGGATTCGATTTTTTTAATGAATAAAAAAATGATCATGGATTTGAAAACTGTCATTAATTCAAAAAAATTTCACTAATTCAAAAGACTTCATGAACACAAAAAGTGTTTGAAAGTTTTAAACAGTTTCACATTAATTCAAAAATGTTCAAATATTGTTTTATAATTTAGGTTAAAATTATGAAATTTTTAAAAATGTTCACAAATTTTGAAAATTTCTGAATATTATTTATATTCTTAAACACAATTAAATTACAAAAAAGGGAAACACCGAATTTTTTGGAAATACTTAATATTTTTTGGAAAACATGTAATTTTTTGAAAATTTAAATACTTTTGAAATTTGTGAAGTGTTGAAAAAATAAAGAAAAATGGAAATAAATAAAATGACAGAACCAACAAAGAGACGAACGGCCCACAAACCTTCCAGAACGTTCCTGAAACCAACCGCTGGTTCATGCTCGTACATTGTATCCTAATATGGCGCGGTACGATTTGGGTGAGCCCAATAGAGCGATGTAAGAGGCGATTATGCGAAGCCACAAGTGATACATAGCATTTGCGGAAAAGTTGCCCTAAAAAAATGGCGGGAAAGAGAGAGGATCGTGCGCAAGGGGAGAGGACACACCACGCTGCCAATTTGCAAACTAGAAATGGAGGTTGATCACCTACAGCTATCACGAGCATCACGATCACCAAGTGGAGGGGGCCATGGATCGCGGAGGTGCCCTACCCTGTGGGCTGTCATGGTGCAGCGAATGGAGTACATCACCAGTTTGGGAACATAGTAGATAAAAGGGACATCCGATTCTCGAAAAAAAGAAAAAGAAAGATAAGGGACATTCTACGGCGCTATGGCGTACCCACACGACGCACATCGCGCTGTACACATCACCCCTGCCATCACTGGGAGATCTTTTTTCCCCTCTCATTAGGGTTTCTTGTCCTCCCAGAGGCGATTTTTCGCCGCCGTTGAGTCCGTTGTTTCCCTATCGCCGATCTCAGCCAAGGGCATGGCTCGGAGCGATCATTGGGATCGCTTCCTGCTCTTCGCTAATCCCTGGCTGCGGCGTACTTTAGGGTTCCACCAAAACGCTCGATCTGTCTTCAATCTTCATCGGGCTAGTGATCTCCATGGATGCGACTAGGGCTTCGGGCTCAGCTACAATCAGTGATGTGGAAAATATGATGAAGGAGCTTCGTTTGCGGGAGGAGGACCAGGACGTTGTTGTCTTCGAAGAGAAGGAAGCACCACAGGAGGCGGCGAGGTGGGTAGCCCTTGCTAGGGTAAACACCTCCAAAACATACAGTTGAACCTGGTTTTGCCGCTACATGCGATCTGCCTAGGATATCGCTCAAGAAGCAAAGTTTCGGCCATTGGAAGAAAATCTCTATACTGTTCAGTTCACCTGTTTAGGAGATTGGGAGAGAGTTATGCAACAAGGGCCATGGAATTTTAGGGGAGACACTATGATCCTCGCTCCATATGATGGAGTGACAAAGCCCTCCTTGATCAAGCTTGATTTTTTGGAAATTTGGATCCAAATCCATGATGTTATGGACTTGTATGCCCACCTTGTTGGTGTTGGGGAACGTTGCAGAAAACAAAAAAAATTCCTACGTTTTTACCAAGATCCATCTATGAGTTCATCTAGCAACGAGTGATCGGATGCATCTACATACCTTTGTAGATCGCGAGCGGAAGCGTTCAAAGAACGGGGATGAGGGAGTCGTACTCGTCGTGATCCAAATCACCGGAGTTCCTAGCGCCGAACGGACGGCACCTCCGCGTTCAACACACGTACGGTCAGCGTGACGTCTCCTCCTTCTTGATCCAGCAAGGGGGAAGGAGAGGTTGATGAAGATCCAGCAGCACGACGACGTGGTGGTGGATGCAGCAGTCACCGCAGTAGGGCTTCGCCGAGCTTCTGCGAGAGGGAGAGGTGTAGCAGGGGAGAGGGAGGCGCCAAGGCTTCAGGGGTGTGGCTGCCCTCCCTCCCCCCTTTATATAGCCCCCCCTAGGAGGTGCGCCAGCCCTAGGAGATGGGATCTCCTAGGGGGGCGGCGGCCAAGGGGGTGGAGTGCCCCCCAAGGCAAGTGGAGGCGCCCCTCCCCTAGGGTTCCCAACCCTAGGTGCATGGGGGGCCAAGGGGGGCGCACCAGCCCACTATGGGCTGGTTCCCTCCCCACTTCAGCCCATGGGGCCCTCCGGGATGGGTGGCCCCACCCGGTGGACCCCCGGGACCCTTCCGGTGGTCCCGGTACAATACCGTTGACCCTTGAAACTCTCCCGATGGCCGAAACTGCACTTCCTATATATAATTCTTCATCTCTGGACCATTTCGGAACTCCTCGTGACGTCCGGGATCTCATCCGGGACTCCGAACAACTTTCGGGTTACTGCATACTCATATCTCTACAACCCTAGCGTCACCGAACCTTAAGTGTGTAGACCCTACGGGTTCGGGAGACATGTAGACATGACCGAGACGACTCTCCGGTCAATAACCAACAGTGGGATCTGGATACCCATGTTGGCTCCCACATGCTCCTCGATGATCTCATCGGATGAACCACGATGTCGAGGATTCAAGCAACCCCGTATACAATTCCCTTTGTCAATCGGTACGTTACTTTCCCGAGATTCGATCGTCGGTATCCCAATACCTCGTTCAATCTCGTTACCGGCAAGTCACTTTACTCGTACCATAATGCATGATCCCGTGACCAGACACTTGGTCACTTTGAGCTCATTATGATGGTGCATTACCGAGTGGGCCCAGAGAAACCTCTCCGTCATATGGAGTGACAAATCCCAGTCTTGATCCGTGTCAACCCAACACACACTTTCAGAGATACCCGTAGTATACCTTTATAGTCACCCAGTTACGTTGTGACGTTTGGTACACCCAAAGCACTCCTACGGTATCTGGGAGTTACACAATCTCATGGTCTAAGGAAAAGATACTTGACATTGGAAAAACTCTAGCAAACGAACTATACGATCTTGTGCTATGTTTAGGATTGGGTCTTGTCCATCACATCATTCTCCTAATGATGTGATCTCGTTATCAATGACATCCAATGTCCATAGTCAGGAAACCATGACTATCTGTTGATCAATGAGCTAGTCAACTAGAGGCTTACTAGGGACATGTTGGTGTCTATGTATTCACACATGTATTACCATTTCCAGATAACACAATTATAGCATGAATAAAAGACAATCATCATGAACAAGGAAATATAATAATAATCCTTTTATTATTGCCTCTAGGGCATATTTCCAACAGTCTCCCATTTGCACTAGAGTCAATAATCTAGTTACATTGTGATGAATCGAACACCCATAGAGTTCTGGTGTTGATCATGTTTTGCCCTAGGGAGAGGTTTAGTCAACGGATCTGCGACATTCAGATCCGTATGTACTTTACAAATATCTATGTCTCCATCTTGAACATTTTCACGAATGGAGTTGAAGCAACGCTTGATGTGCCTGGTCTTCTTGTGAAACCTGGGCTCCTTGGCAAGTGCAATAGCTCCAGTGTTGTCACAGAAGAGTTTGATCGGCCCCGGCGCATTGGGTATGACTCCTAGGTCGGTGATGAACTCCTTCACCCAAATTGCTTCATGCGCTGCCTCCGAGGCTGCCATGTACTCTGCTTTACATGTAGATCCCGCCACCACGCTCTGCTTGCAGCTGCACCAGCTTACTGCTCCACCATTCAACATATACACGTATCCGGTTTGTTACTTAGAGTCATCCAGATCTGTGTCGAAGCTAGCGTCGACGTAACCCTTTACGACGAGCTCTTCGTCACCTCCATAAACGAGAAACATGTCCTTAGTCCTTTTCAGGTACTTCAGGATATTCTTGACCGCTGTCCAGTGTTCCTTGCCGGCATTACTTTGGTACCTTCCTACCAAACTTACGGCAAGGTTTACATCAGGTCTGGTACACAGCATGGCATACATAATAGACCCTATGGCTGAGGCATAGGGGATGACACTCATCTCTTCTATATCTTCTGCCGTGGTCGGACATTGAGCTGAGCTCAATTTCACACCTTGCAACACAGGCAAGAACCCCTTCTTAGACTGATCCATATTGAACTTCTTCAATATCTTATCAAGGTATGTGCTTTGTGAAAGACCTATGAGGCGTCTTGATCTATCTCTATAGATCTTGATGCCTAATATATAAGCAGCTTCTCCAAGGTCCTTCATTGAAAAACTCTTATTCAAGTAGGCCTTAATGCTGTCCAAAAGTTCTATATCATTTCCCATCAAAAGTATGTCATCTACATATAATATGAGAAAGGCTACAGAGCTCCCACTCACTTTCTTCTAAACGCAGGCTTCTCCATAAGTCTGCATAAACCCAAACGCTTTGATCATCTCATCAAAGCGAATGTTCCAACTCCGAGATGCTTGCACCAGCCCATAAATCGAGCGTTGGAGCTTGCACACCTTGTCAGCATTCTTAGGATCGACAAAACCTTCCGGCTGCATCATATACAATTCTTCCTTAAGGAAACCATTAAGGAATGCCGTTTTGATGTCCATTTGCCATATATCATAATCATAGAATGCGGCAATTGCTAACATGATTCGGACGGACTTCAGCTTCGCTACGTGTGAGAAAGTCTCATCGTAGTCAACCCCTTGAACTTGTCGATAACCCTTAGCGACAAGCCTAGCTTTATAGATGGTCACATTACCATCTGCGTCTGTCTTCTTCTTAAAGATCTATTTATTTTCTATGGCTCGCCGATCATCGGGCAAGTCAGTCAAAGTCCATACTTTGTTTTCATACATGGATCCTATCTCGGATTTCATGGCTTCCAGCCATTTGTCGGAATCCGGGCCCGCCATCGCTTCTTCATAGTTCGAAGGTTCACCGTTGTCTAACAACATGATTTCCAAGACAGGGTTGCCATACCACTCTGGTGCGGAACGTGTCCTTGTGGACCTAAGAAGTTCAGTAGCAACTTGATCTGAAGTTTCATGATCATCATCATTAACTTCCTCTCTAGTCGATGCAGGCACCTCAGGAACATTTTCTTGAGTTGCGCCACTTTCCGGTTCAAGAGGTAATACTTCATCAAGTTCTACTTTCCTCCCACTTACTTCTTTCGAGAGAAACTCTTTCTCTAGAAAGGATCCATTCTTGGCAACAAAGATCTTGCCTTTGGATCTGAGGTAGAAGGTATACCCAATAGTTTCTTTAGGGTATCCTATGAAGACGCATTTTTCCGACTTGGTTTCGAGCTTTTCAGGTTGAAGTTTCTTGACATAAGCATCGCATCCCCAAACTTTTAGAAACGACAGCTTAGGTTTCTTCCCAAACCATAATTCATACGGTGTCGTCTCAACGGATTTCGACGGAGCCCTATTTAAAGTGAATGCGGCAGTCTCTAAAGCATAGCCCCAAAATGATAGCGGTAAATCGGTAAGAGACGTCATAGATCGCACCATATCTAATAGAGTGCGATTACGACGTTCGGACACACCATTGCGCTGAGGTGTTCCAGGCGGCGTGAGTTGTGAAACTATTCCACATTTTCTTAAGTGTGTGCCAAATTCGTGACTCAAGTATTCCCCCCATGATCTGATCGCAAGAACTTGATTTTCCTGTCACGTTGATTCTCAACCTCACTCTGAAATTCCTTGAACTTTTCAAAGGTCTCAGACTTGTGTTTCATTAAATAGACATACCCATATCTACTCAAGTCATCAGTGAGGGTGAGAACATAACGATAGCCACCGCGAGCCTCAACACTCATTGGACCGCACACATCAGTATGTATAATTTCCAACAAGTTGGTTGCTCGCTCCATTGTTCCTGAGAACGGAGTCTTGGTCATTTTACCCATGAGGCATGGTTCGCACGTGTCAAATGATTCCTAATCAAGAGACTCTTAAAGTCCATCTGCATGGAGCTTCTTCATGCGTTTGACACCTATGTGACCAAGGCGGCAGTGCCACAAGTATGTGGGACTATCATTATCAACCCTACATCTTTTGGTATTCACACTATGAATATGTGTAGCATTACGCTCGAGATTCATTAAGAATAAACCATTCACCATCGGAGCATGACCATAAAACATATCTCTCATATAAATAGAACAACCATTATTCTCGGATTTAAATGAGTAGCCATCTCGTATTAAACGAGATCCTGATACAATGTTCATGCTCAAAGCTGGCACTAAATAACAATTATTGAGGTTTAAAACTAATCCCGTAGGTAAATGTAGAGGTAGCGTGCCGACGGCGATCACATCGACCTTGGAACCATTCCCGACGCGCATCGTCACCTCGTCCTTCGCCAGTCTCTGCTTATTCCGCAGCTCCTGATTTGAGTTACAAATGTGAGAAACCGCACCGGTATCAAATACCCAGGAGCTACTACGAGTACTGGTAAGGTACACATCAATTACATGTATATCACATATACCTTTCGTGATGCCGGCCTTCTTGTCCGCTAAGTATTTGGGGCAGTTCCGCTTCCAGTGACCACTTCCCTTGCAATAAAAACACTCAGTCTCGGGCTTGGGTCCATTCTTTGGCTTCTTCCCGGCAGCTTGCTTACCGGGCGCGGCAACTCCCTTGCCGTGCTTCTTGAAGTTCTTCTTACCCTTGCCTTTCTTGAACTTAGTGGTTTTATTCACCATCAACACTTGATGTTCCTTTTTGACTTCTACCTCTGCTGATTTCAGCATTGCAAATACTTCAGGAATGGTCTTTTCCATCCCCTGCATATTGAAGTTCATCACAAAGCTCTTGTAGCTCGGTGGAAGCGACTGAAGGATTCTGTCAATGACCGCGTCATCCGGGAGATTAACTCCCAGCTCAGTCAAGCGGTTATGTAACCCAGACATAGTGAGTATGTGCTCACTGACAGAACTGTTTTCCTCCATCTTACAGCTGAAGAACTTGTCGGAGACTTCATATCTCTCGACCCGGGCATGAGCTTGAAAAACCATTTTCAGCTCTTCGAACATCTCATATGCTCCGTGTCTCTCAAAACGCTTTTGGAGCCCCGGTTCTAAGCTGTAAAGCATGCCGCACTGAACGAGGGAGTAATCATCAACACGTGTCTGCCAAGCGTTCATAACGTCTTGTTCTGCAGGGAGAGCAGGTGCTTCACCTAGCGGTGCTTGTAGGACATAATCTTTCTTGGCAGCTATGAGGATGATCCTCAGGTTCCGGACCCAGTCCGTATAGTTGCTGCCATCGTCTTTCAGCTTGGTTTTCTCTAGGAACGCGTTGAAGTTGAGGACAACGTTGGCCATTTGATCTACAAGACATGTTGTAAAGATTTTAGACTAAGTTAATGATAATTAAGTTCATCTAATCAAATTATTCAATGAACTCCCACTCAGATAGACATCCCTCCAGTCATCTAAGTATAACATGATCCGAGTTAACTAGGCCGTGTCCGATCATCACATGAGACGGACTAGTCAACATCGGTGAACATCTTCATGTTGATCGTATCTTCTATACGACTCATGCTCGACCTTTCGGTCTTCTGTGTTCCGAGGCCATGTCTGTACATGCTAGGCTCATCAAGTCAACCTAAGTGTTTGCATGTGTAAATCTGTCTTACACCCATTGTATGTGAACGTTGGAATCTATCACACCCGATCATCACGTGGTGCTTCGAAACAACGAATTGTCGCAACGGCGCACAGTTAGGGGAAACACTTTCTTGAAATTATTATGAGGGATCATCTTATTTACTACCGTCGTTCTAAGTAAACAAGATGCAAAAACATGATAAACATCTCATGCAATCGAATAATAGTGACATGATATGTCCAATATCATATAGCTCCTGTGATCTCCATCTTGGGGCTCCATGATCATCTTGTCACCGGCATGACACCATGATCTCCATCATCATGATCTCCATCATCATGATCTCCATCATCGTGTCTCCATGAAGTTGCTCGCCAACTATTACTTCTACTAATATGGCTAACACGTTTAGCAATAAAGTAAAGTAATTTACATGGCGTTTCTCAATGACATGCAGGTCATACAAAAAATAAAGACAACTCCTATGGCTCCTGCCGGTTGTCATACTCATCGACATGCAAGTCGTGATTCCTATTACAAGAACATGATCTCATACATCACATATATCATTCATCATTCATCATTCATCACAACTTTGGCCATATCACATCACAAAACACTTGCTGCAAAAACAAGTTAGACGTCCTCTAATTGTTGTTGCAAGTTTTATGTGGCTGCAAGAGGGTTCTAGCAAGAACGTTTTCTTACCTACGTTAAAGCCACAACGTGATTTGTCAACTTCTATTTACCCTTCATCAGGACCCTTTTCGTCGAATCCGCTCCAACTAGAGTGGGAGAGACAGACACCCGCCAGCCACCTTATGCAACTAGTGCATGTCAGTCGGTGGAACCGGTCTCACGTAAGCGTACGTGTAAGGTTGGTCCGGGCCGCTTCATCCCACAATACCGCTGAAGCAAAATAAGACTAGTAGCGGCAACAAAGTTGACAACATCTACGCCCACAACAAATTGTGTTCTACTCGTGCAAAGAGAACTACGCATAGACCTAGCTCTGATACCACTATTGGGGAACGTTGCAGAAAACAAAAAAAATTCCTACGTTTTCACCAAGATCCATCTATGAGTTCATCTAGCAACGAGTGATCAGATGCATCTACATACCTTTGTAGATCGCGAGCGGAAGCGTTCAAAGAACGGGGATGAGGGAGTCGTACTCGTCGTGATCCAAATCACCGGAGATCCTAGCGTCGAACGGACGGCACCTCCGCGTTCAACACACGTACGGTCAGTGTGACGTCTCCTCCTTCTTGATCCAGCAAGGGGGAAGGAGAGGTTGATGAAGATCCAGCAGCACGACGGCGTGGTGGTGGATGCAGCAGTCACCGCAGCAGGGCTTCGCCGAGCTTCTGCGAGAGAGAGAGGTGTAGCAGGGGAGAGGGAGGCGCCAAGGCTTCAGGGGTGCGGCTGCCCTCCCTCCCCCCCTTTATATAGGCCCCCCTAGGGGGTGCGCCGACCCTAGGAGATGGGATCTCCTAGGGGGGGCGGCGGCCAAGGGGGTGGAGTGCCCCCAAGGCAAGTGGAGGCGCCCCCTCCCCTAGGGTTCCCAACCCCAGGCGCATGGGGGGGCCAAGGGGGGGGCGCACCAGCCCACTATGGGCTGGTTCCCTCCCCACTTCATCCCATGGGGCCCTCCGGGATGGGTGGCCCCACCCGGTGGACCCCCGGGACCCTTCCGGTGGTCCCGGTACAATACCGTTGACCCCCGAAACTCTCCCGATGGCCGAAACTGCACTTCCTATATATAATTCTTCACCTACGGACCATTACGGAACTCCTCGTGACGTCCGGGATCTCATCCGAGACTCCGAACAACTTTCGGGTTACTGCATACTCATATCTCTACAACCCTAGCGTCACCGAACCTTAAGTGTGTAGACCCTACGGGTTCGGGAGACATGTAGACATGACCGAGACGACTCTCCGGTCAATAACCAACAACAGGATCTGGATACCCATGTTGGCTCCCACATGCTCCTCGATGATCTCATCGGATGAACCACGATGTCGAGGATTCAAGCAACCCCGTATACAATTCCCTTTGTCAATCGGTACGTTACTTGCCCGAGATTCGATCGTCGGTATCCCAATACCTTGTTCAATCTCGTTACCGGCAAGTCACTTTACTCGTACCGTAATGCATGATCCCGTGACCAGACACTTGGTCACTTTGAGCTCATTATGATGATGCATTACCGAGTGGGCCCAGAGAAACCTCTCCGTCATATGGAGTGACAAATCCCAGTCTTGATCCGTGTCAACCCAACACACACTTTCGGAGATACCTGTAGTATACCTTTATAGTCACCCAGTTACGTTGTGACGTTTGGTACACCCAAAGCACTCCTACGGTATCCGGGAGTTACACGATCTCATGGTCTAAGGAAAAGATACTTGACATTGGAAAAACTCTAGCAAACGAACGATCTTGTGCTATGTTTAGGATTGGGTCTTGTCCATCACATCATTCTCCTAATGATGTGATCTCGTTATCAATGACATCCAATGTCCATAGTCAGGAAACCATGACTATCTGTTGATCAATGAGCTAGTCAACTAGAGGCTTACTAGGGACATGTTGGTGTCTATGTATTCACACATGTATTACGATTTCCAGATAACATAATTATAGCATGAATAAAAGAAAATCATCATGAACAAGGAAATATAATAATAATCCTTTTATTATTGCCTCTAGGGCATATTTCCAATAGTTGGACCACTTGCTGCTAAGGTGGGGGAGGTCTTGTATGTGGAGCAACAGCCCAAGACTTTACAAGAAATTTTTAGCATGTATGGGTGCGCATTAAAGTTGATAAACCGTTGAAGAACGCGGTGTCCATGATCAGAGATAACAAGCATCGCCGTGTGTGGCATGTTGGGACACCGGTTTAAAGAACATGGTAATGGGGTGCATCCGCCATCGGCGCTGGTCTTCAAAGACCTGCGAGCAGCTTGGTATATGCGCAGTGGCAGTGGCCCAGGAGAAGGGCGAGGACGTCGGGGTGGCCGACATGGAGGCAGAAGGGGAGGTCGCTCCAATCCAGCTGACCGGGATTATGACACACATGGCATGGGAGCTGAGGAAGAAGAGACGGATGAATTTCCTAAGGGGGATATGTCAATGGTGGACCAAAACTGGAAGAGGACGACCTCAACTGACAATGATGTTGTAGAGGACAACGACGATCCAACAGGCAAGAGCACTCATAGTTCAGCAAACCATATTGGCAATCAGCTTGCAATAGTTCCCGTGAGTACTTCACCTATCAGCCCTCCCCCAAAGAGGGATCCAAAGCGCAACAAACTTTCAGATGGCAAGGACGTAACTGCTGCTTCCAAGAACCCACTGGTGGGCCCTTTCGATGGGCGCTGCCGGGGACAATGAGTGCTCTAGTTTGGAACTGCCGTGGAGCGGGACAGTCCATGAGATTCGCGAACTCGCGAAGAATTTTACCCTACCCTCTTGTGTATTACTGAAACTCAAATAGATGGCAGTAGGGTAGAAGCTCTAGCAGGAACTTTAGGCTTCGACTATGCCTATGCAGTTGATAGCCAAGGTAAAAGTGGTGGTATAGGTTTGTTTTGGAATAATGCAATAAAAGTTGAGATTTTGGGTTATTCTGTGTACCATTTGGACGTTTTGGTGCAGGAGCAAGGGCATGAGATGTGGTGAATGACTTGTGTGTATGGTGAAGCTCAAACTCATCTGCGTCACCAAACTTGGGACGTTATGAAAAACATTAGTATGTTGTGTGATGTGTCGTGGCTCTGTATTGGGGATTTCAATGAAGTCCTGCAACCAAATGAGCACGAGGGAGTAGGTAGGAGAAGCAACGCTCAGATGCAAGCGTTTAGAGAGGCCATGAATGTGTGCATGTTACTTGATCTAGGCTATAAGGGCCGGTTTTGGACTTATGAAAAAAGGTTCCGAGGGGAAATTTTACAAGATGCAAGCTAGATAGAGCACTCTCCAATGCTCAGTGGACTTCCTTGTTTCCACTGGCTAGCGTCAAACATTTAACTGTGGTTACCTCGGATCACTGTCCAATATTACTGGACTTGGGGAGATCCCAAGGAACAAGGCAAAAGTCAGCTTTTTGTTATGAAGTGAAGACCCACGAGGAACTGTGGGATACAATCACTAACGTTTGGGCCGGTGCACCATGCATGACTGTGGAAGAGATGAGACAAAAACTTTCAACCATGTCAAAGAACCTTGTTACTTGGAGTCGTGATACTTTCGGCAGTGTGCGTAAACAAATCAAAACGTTGAAACAAGGATTACAGAAGCTACGTGATGATCCACCGAGGACCGTTCCTACCCATGTGGAGTTAAAAATTAATGAAAAGTTGATTGAAATGTATCACCGTGAGGAAATTATGTGGAGGCAAAGGGCCGGAGTTGAGTGGTTGTCCGCAGGCGACAAGAACACAAGATTTTTCCATCTGCGTGCAAGCCTAAAAAGGAAAAAGAATATGATCAAGGCCCTCTAGAATTCTTTGGCGGTCATAGTTGAGGATCCTAGAGAGCTAAACACATTAGCTACAGACTTTTATAAGGCCCTTTATGCTTCAGAAGGTGTGCATGACATGTCGGCTGTGCTGGATCATGTCCCATGTAAAGTGACAAAAAGCATGAATGCGGATCTCTGTGCCTCATATACTAAAGAAGAGGTAAAAACTGCACTCTTTCAGATGTTCCCTACGAAGGCCCCTAGACCAGATGGTTTTCCAGCGCATTTTTATCGGTGTCACTGGGATATATGCGGGGACGAAGTCACCAACGTCGTCCTCCGAATTGTGAGAGGTGAAGAGAGCGCAGAAAGCATAAATGATACGGTATTGGTTCCTATCCCAAAAGTTACTAATCCTACTCTCTTATCACAGTACAAGCTGATTAGTTTGTGCAATGTGCTATACAAGATTGCATCCAAGGTCATGACCAACAGGCTAAAGCTTATTCTACCTGAAATTATTTTGAAGGAGCAATCTGCATTTGTGCCTGGCATGTTGATTACTCACAATATAATATGTGCTTACGAGTGCTTTCATTTTATGAAGAGGTCAAAATCAAAGAACAATAGCTTTTATGCATTAAAATTAGATATGATGAAAGCTTATGATAGATTGGAGTGGCCTTATCTACATGCTATCATGGCAAAGTTGGGCTTTGCTCAGGCATGGATCGATAAAGTGATGGGGATGGTCTCCTCGGTATCCTTTTCAGTTCTATTTAACAGGGAAAAGCTTGACAGTTTCAAGCCCACAAGAGGTATCAGGCAGGGAGATCCAATCCCCCCTACCTTTTCTTGATTGCAATAGAGGGCCTTTCGTGCCTCCTGAATTCCAGTTCTCAGTCATCATTGTTGCCCGGTGTAAAGGTGGCTCCTACGGCTCCATCCGTAAACCATCTTTTATTCGCAGATGACAGCCTGTTGCTTTTCAAGTCAAGTGTGGAGGGAGCAAATGCAGTATCAAACCTACTAGAATCATATTGTGTAGCTTCTGGGCAGAGGATAAATCGTGAGAAATCTTCTATCTTCTTTAGTAAGGGTTGTCCAATACCTTTGCGAGACAGTATGAAAGGTATACTACAAGTCCAGAATGAGTCCTTGACAGATCGATATTTGGGCATGCCTACTGATGTGGGTCACTCAAAAAAGGTACTTTCAAATATCTCACGGATAGAGTGTGGGACAAGGTCAAGGGGTGGATGGATAAACTTTTGCCTGCGGCGGGAAAAGAGGTTCTCATCAAGTCAGTAGCTCAGGAAATTCTACTATACTCTATGTCGTGCTTCAGACTCCCTAGATGACTGTGTGATAAGATAATATCTATTATACGCCAGTTTTGGTGGGGGAGCAATAGAGGAAAACGTAAGCCATGTTGGGTTGCTTGGGACGTTATGATACAACAAAAATTCATGGGAGGTCTCGGCTTTCGTGATCTCGAGATATTTAATTTGGCTTTACTTGCAAGGCAAGCATGGAGAGTGTTGAATGATCCAGATTCTCTGAGTGCACAAATTTTGAAAGAATTTTACTTTCCAGGGTCTGGGCCGATGGATGCTGAACTAGGGTCTCACCCTTCTCATATCTGGAGAGCTATTTTGGATGGGCGCAACATATTGTCTCAAGGCATTATAAAGAGGATTGGAGATGGTGGGTCCACACATATCTGGGAGCAGAATTGGATACTGAGGGATAGCTACAAGCGCCCCATTGCATCCTTAGTCCAAACCCCGCCGATCCGAGTTGCAAAACTTATTGAGAGCTCTACCGCGTCATGGAAGGAGGATGTTGTTCGCTCGGTGTTCACGCCCTTTGATGCAGAAGCTATCCTGAAAATTCCATTGTGTAATAGGAGACTTACAGATTTCTGGGCATGGAATAAGGAGAAGAGGGGATTATTCACGGTTCGCTCGGCTTACCGTTTGCTTGTTAGAACAAAACTAGAGAGGGAAGGATGGCTCAAGGAGAGGGAAGGCTCGTCTCACAATGCTACGGACCACATTGACTGGAATGCCATCTGGCAAGTTCAAGTGTCGTCAAAGCTAAGAGTATTTTTATGGTGCCTTGCTCAACACTCAGTGCCGTCTGGTGAAGTTCTACATCGCTGGAATATGGCCACCACTGGAGTGTGTGCTCTCTATGGAGCCCACGATACCTGGCGCCATGCTCTCTTGAGTTGCCCTATGTCCATATGCACGTGGGCTTTATCCTTGGAACAAGTGATCAAACAAATCATTATGAACCAGGAGGAGAATGCAAGGACCTGGATCTTCAATATGCATGACAAGCTACAGAATGATGAATTTTTCTGGCTCACCGTCTCATTGTGGCCAATCTGGAGTGCACGGCGTAAAGCTCTTCACGAGGGCATTTTTAAGAGTCCACATGCCATTAATGGATTCATCACATCGTACTTACAGGAGATACAGTCTCTACCAAAGCCTAGCAGGAATGGTTCTATCTCAACAGCCCCAACAGGTAACGTGTGGATACCCCCTCCGCTCAACTTCTCAAAAGTAAATGTCGACGCTGCTGTCAGTCGAAATGGAAGGTATGGTGCTGTTGCTGCAATCAGTAGAGACCAACATGGGCAGTTCCAAGGGGCTTCCACAATTGTCTACCCTGCTATTGGGGATCCAGCTATGTTGGAGGCCATGGCAGTTAGAGAGGGTCTGGCTCTCTCAACAGATCTTTACAATCATCAGGTCCAAGTTGCCTCAGATTGCAAGAACATAGTAGAGGAAGTCAAGGAGGGGAGCTGGTCGAACTATGGCGCAATCATTCGTGAAATTAGAATGGATGTTAGTTTCTTTGTTTCTTGTAACATAGTTCATGAATTTAGGAGCTCAAATTATGAGGCTCGCAAGTTAGCAAAGTATGCTTTAAATTTAGGGCTTGGCCGTCATGTTTGCTTAGGTCAAGCTGATGATCTTTCTTTCGTCCCTGTAAACATTGTGACGAATTAATAAAGCTTCGCGAGATTGTTTAAAAAAAACCTGCCATCACCGACGAATCCTCGCGTTAGCATTACAAAAATATGGCAGATAAAAGGAACACCCTCTCCCTCTCTGGCTTGGAGAGGGCGATCTGACGGTGTCGAAAACTGTCCGCCAGATATCAAGCCACCGGCCGTCCGCTAACCAGGCAATCTCGAAGACTTGACAAGTTGACATGGATGCTCGTTGTCTTCCCTCTCGTCCTTGCATGGCCAGCCGTACCGGGCAGCGGGCAGGCAATATTCTTGCCCCCCTCGTGCAGGCCTGCCCGCGCCCCGTCCCGCCCCTACTAGAAGAAGAACGCCAGCAAAGCTGATGACGATTTTGACGAGAGCAAACAGCGATCGACGTCGATCACACGACCACATGCACGGCACTGTGTCCGTGTCCGGCAAAAGGCGAGGCTGCCTACTCCGTAGACGTGCAGGCGAGGCGCAGTGCCACCATTGCCCTAGCTAGCTAGCCCTAGACGTGCACTCAATCGAGATGTTGTGCCGTGCTGTGACTCACGACGTCACCTCAAACATGGCCGCTTTTGAACTTTAGCTGCCTGCCCGTTACTGTTGGCGCCACAGTGAGGCCTCATCGACGTGATGTGTAAATAGTCAGTGGATCCGTCCGCCCGTCGATGATCACAGCGCCGCATGGCTTGGTTGGTTCGTTCATTGCTTGGCCTAATGGAAAGTGAGACGTACGTGCTAGTAGTACGTAGATCCTTGTCGTTGCCATGATTAGCGTAAGCCATGTGTGCGTGCATGGCATTGTCCTCCTTGAGCCCCGTGACTTGAAGCTCACATGCATGGATCCGCATTGTCAACGTTTTGAGCCGAGCTTTCCAGAAAAGTCCCACAAAGGGTAGTAGTAATTCCGCGCACCACTTTTGTACGTCCACTCTTTGGTGTAGCTTGCTTAACTTAATTACTGCTAGTTCCACAAAAGTAGCTTGCTTAACCTAACTTGATTCACATAGTGCCTAGTTTTGATGTTGGGATACGACACGACGCACGTGGATGCAACATTAATCAAGTGCCAGCATTTCCTTAACTTGATCCGCGACGCACTGGGTTTGTTTGCTTCGAGCTCACCTCGTCTTTTTTCTTTTTTCAGCTGGGAAATGCACCATTCTGTGCCATGCACTGGGTTTGTTTCCATTCATCCGGCGACGCCGGTCGATCACCGGATCCCGACGGTACAAACAGGACCCGCCCGACAAGCACCTGCAAGAAGCGTCAGGTACATACACACACGCGCGTGTACGTGAGCGCGGGGCCGCGCCGTGCGTCCACCAGAAGCCGTATCCGCATGATGTGTCGTGCCGTGCGCGCCCGGCCCGCTCTTGTTTCTCGTAACGCGCGGCACACCGGGGCTCTGCCCGGAGCGACGGTGTCGCCGGCTCGCCCGCTCTGGCACGGCAAGCGCACACGCACGGCACCCGCGCGCGCGCGCGATGGTACTGTCGTGGCCTCGTGGGGGCGCGACAGGGTCACGCCATCGACGCGACGCGACGCCGGAGGCTGTACCCCAGGGCCCGGCGGCGAGGCGTGCGGCAGTGTGCGTTGCGTTTGCCCGTGAGATGAGAAAACGCCTGAGTGCGTGGCATGCGGCATGGATTGGACGCCGACGCGCGTGGATGTGACGTTCCACTTCCATCCGTCCATGATGCATCCGTCCATCGGTCTGTCCATCGCTTTTATACATGTTGCCATCGATCTGCATGCATGGAATTCCGTATGTGCATACATGCGTGCGCGACGGGGAAAGCCGAACGATCGGTCTCTCATTTCTTTGCGTGCACCTTACCGTCTGTCGGTGCTAATAGTAGTACTACTCCGCATTTCTACCCCGGAAAGTGCAAATAGTGGCCGAGCTGCCAGTACAAAAAACACTAAAGGTAATAAGAATTATAAACATGTCCGTCGACCATCTGACGACGACGATAAGCATTGGAGCGAGCCGAAGTCATACCGTCGTCATTGCCCTCTGAGCCGGATAAACCTTGTTATAATAGACAGTCGAAAAATCAACGTGTTAAGACCGAATCGAACAAGTACACCAGAGGAGCAACCATCCCCAACAGCGGCGGCGCCAGGAATTAGGCGAGCCCCAGGCCGACCCAGGCAGCCTTCGTTCATTGTAGTTTACTGTAGCATTGTACATACAATAATTGCTACAGTCGAAGCAAACAACCATCACGCCCCAGGCAGGCGGCAGCCTGGGCCTGTGTCTCCGCCGCTGATCGCCAATAAAGAAAGTCATAGATCGGGAGCATCAAACCTGTAAGCATCTAAACGAAGACGAACAAAGTCCAAACCCAAAGATATAATCTCACAAGATCCGATGGAGACACACTTTCACACGCCCCTTCGACGAAACTAGATGCACCATCGGGACAGAGATAGAACGCGAGAGTCATTATTCCTACCGAGGGACATCGTCATCGCCAAACAGCCCCAACCAAGACGTTGAATCTAACAAAAACAAGAACGGAGTCCCCCCCGCCGGCAGGGCGGGGGCGGGGGGGGGGGGGGGGGGGGGGGGGGGGGGGGGGGGGGGGGGGGGGGGAGGGGGGGAGTGGAAGGGAGGTCCTCCGCACCTCCATGGCCCAGGCTATTGGGGATAGAGCGGACCAACAGCGACATCGATGGGAGGACGAGAAAGACCTAGGCTCTTTTCTTGTGGAGGAGGAAATAAATCTATTAGTAATAAGGGTTCATTTGATAAATGCCTTGAATTCTGGTGATTCCGAGAAACGCAACTGCAATTTCTAAACTTTAAAAAATGCAATTTCCAGTCCGCAATGATGTTTTTCAAAGTTTGCAAATTTTAAAGTGATATTTTTCAAAATTTGAAAATTGCAGTGCCGTTTTTAGAATCACCAGAATTCAAGTGGCATTTATGCAGTTAACCCTAATAATAATTGCTCCATATGTAAGGGTCCATTTATTTTACACCCTCCATCCATATATATAGGGTCTAATGCGGTTTACGAGGTTGCGTTTGACCATTGATAAGATTAACAATATATGAGATGTATGACATAAAAATTATATCATTAAAAACTCCTCTCACATACAAATCTAACGGTATACTTTGAGTAACGCACATAACATATATTACTGCTCTAATCCATGGTCAAAGGAAACCTCGAAATATTAGGCCCTATATATAAGGATGGAGGGAATAACTCTTCAACGACAATACATTTTCTACATCTTTTAAAAGTATGAACATAAGAATATCTTCTATACCTAAATAACTAGTCCTGACTAACCTATTTCTCTCACCATGTAAGCATGTCACCTCCACACATAA
The DNA here is from genome assembly GCF_003073215.2 of Triticum urartu. NCBI lineage: Eukaryota > Viridiplantae > Streptophyta > Magnoliopsida > Poales > Poaceae > Triticum > Triticum urartu. Next base: position 452,063,969 of record NC_053022.1, read on the forward strand.
CATGTATGGAGAAAGGTTCACCTCCAACTAACCTAATTCTCAAAACATGCAGGCGTGCTACATCATCATACAATATACATGGGAATAGTCTCACCTCGACATGCAAACATGCATGGGAATTTCCATTCTATCGTGATATTTACATTTAGTAAATACTATACAACTATACAATAATCAAACACAATAATTTATATGTATTTTTAGTTTTAGCGCTTATATTATTACTCCAACCATTCATGTTTCATAAACATGTACGTTCTGTAGTATGCGTACGAAATTATCCCGCCACAACATGCCGGGTATCATCTTGTTTCTGTAGTATGCGTACGAAATTTCATAAACATGTATGTTCATATGTGATGTACACACAAAAAAACAAATACACATATAAAATGAATTTTCTCTTTGTTGTATTTAGGATAGAATTTTGTATTTTTTTTGTGTAGCCTACAAATAATCGTATTATTTAGTGAAACTTTACGGATACTCAAAGAACAAGTATATGTATTTGCAAGGAAAAAAATAATTTTGGGAAAATTTTAAAATATTTCAAAGAAAATCAAAATGGGCTACACGAAGCCCAACCTATAAAACACCGCCCTTCAGGTAGACACTAGAAAGCAATGTATCACCCCGATTGAAGGCGAAGGAGGCAGTGTACGCGTATGGAAGTTGGTAGAAAGGAAGGTACAATGCGAAAATGCCAAATGGAAGCTGAGTTCCATGAAGGCCTTAATTAAAAAAAAAACTATTTCTCTCGACATGTATGGATGCAACCTCATCACATAACATGCATGGAGAAATGTCGACTCCCAGTGACCTAATTCTCTAAACATGCAAGTGTGACACAGCATCATGCAACATGCATGGAAAAAGACTCACCTCAACACACCAAACAAGCATGGGAATTCCATTCAATCGTGATATTTACATTTAATAAAATATTATACAACTATACAATAATCAATAACAATAAGTCATATGTATTTTTAGTTCTACCGCTTATATTATTACTACAAACATTCATGTTTCATACATGGAATCTCATTGACTTATTGCAAACTATCCCGCAACAACGTGCGGGACATCATCTTGTATATGTAATATTTGCGTACAAAATTTCATAAACATATATGTTCATATGTGATTTACAGAAGAAAAAAAATACGTATATTAAAATGAATCTTCTCTTTGTTGTATTTAGGCTAGAATTTTGTACTTTTGGTGTAGCCTACAAATAACAATATTATTTGGTGGAATTTTTTGGATACTCAAAGAACATGTATATGTATTTGTGAGGAAAAAATATTTATGAAATTTTAAAATATATTTCAAAGAAAATCTAAAGGAGATACCGAACCCATCTTATAAAACGCCGCGCTTCGGGTAGACACTAGAAAGCAGCGTATCACTCCGATTGAAGGTGAAGGAGACGGTGGTACGTGAATGGAAGTTTGTAGAAGGGAAGTACCGTGCGGAAATGCCAAATGGAGGCTGAGCTCCATAGAGGCCTTATTTAAAAAAAATCAAATTCATACTTTAATGTTTCAAATACATGAAAAAAATACACATATGCCCAGAGGCATTGTACATGTGTGCAAATTTTTATGATGAAATATGAGAGCTACACAAATAATATGTGGCTTATCAGCACATGTATTGTTCATCCTCAAAGTCCTTTTTCTTTGTGCAGCTCGCAATTCAAAGGATTTCATCATCATTATTACTATTATGAGCTCTAAATTTGATATCAGCATCAAATTCGGTAACAACATTGACATTTACCTCTTCTTTACCTTTAATCACGTCAATCAACTCAGCAATTTTGGCGCTCTTTTCTTCAATGATGGAGTTTACCTTCTTCACAGTTGACATTTCGGCATGTCATTGGTCATGGTTTTCTTACATATCATCAAACAACTTATTTGCTTCAACAATCAAACCTCCCATGACAGTTCCTCTTGCAGTAGTATCTAACATATTTTAATAGAACTTCTAACTGCCTCTTTCATTTATCCAAACCAGTGATATTAGAATTAGAACGTAATTGCATTATTTTCGTAGGTGGAGAAAACTATGTCATAAACATGTTGGAACAATTGCTCCGTGGGGTAACAGTTCCTCCGGGCAAGCCTACATGTCATTCCTTAGGTCTTCCTCTCAAAGAGAAAGGAAAAAGAAACAACTTTAGAGCATGGTGTTCATATTCCTTTGAACGTGTCATATTGCATAATTCAGTTAAAGCGTGTAAGTGCATACCAGCATCTTGAAAGGTGGAACCTTCAAATTGGTTTTGTTCAACCATCGTGACAAGGTGAGGTTTTATCTTCAAATGCTTGGCCGCAACATCAGGTAAAGCGATAGTTGCACACATAAAGTTCCCATTGGGAGTTGCAAACTCCCCAAGTTTCTTAGCCATGATCGACAACCGCGGAAAAAAGGAATAGAGGACAAAACAAAACTAAAACAAACAAAAAATGATACCCTTAGTCACCTCTCTAGTGTAGTAAAGATGCTTCCCCAGCAAAGGTGCCAGAAAAAGGTTTTGATTACCTTTGACCCGATTTCGGATTGCAGATAGTCTTTTAACTTTTTCCCCAAGGATGACCTGGGTATCACGCGAGATAATCAAGTGCTTTAGGAGACAGAGGCAATGCAAGGCGGGGCGGCTGAGGGAGTCCTGGATTAGGGGGTGTTCGGATAGCCGGACTATACCTTCAGCCGGACTCTTGGACTATGAAGATACAAGATTGAAGACTTCGTCCCGTGTCCGGAAGGGACTTTCCTTGGCGTGGAAGGCAAACTTGGCGATACGGATAGGTAGATCTCCTACCATTGTAACCGACTCTATGTAACCCTAACCCTCTCCGGTGTCTATATAAACCGGAGGCTTCTAGGGTTTAGCCTCTCTGATCTCGTGGTAGATCTACTCTTGTACTACCCATATCATCAATATTAATCAAGCAGGACGTAGGGTTTTACCTCCATCAAGAGGGCCCGAACCTGGGTAAAACTTCGTGTCCCTTGTCTCCTGTTACCATCCGGCCTAGACGCACAGTTCGGGACCCCCTACCCGAGATCCGCCGGTTTTGCCACCGACATTGGTGCTTTCATTGAGAGTTCCTCTGTGTCGTCGCCATCAGGAAGGATGCCTCGCCCCGTATTTAAAGATGGCACCGTTGCTAAGGGAGCTTTGGCTGTCGGCCAAACCCTTCGGCTAGGTGGTTTTCTTATGACCGCCTGTTCGGCTTATGCGCCGACGATGACCTCTCGAGCCAACGAAAACAATCTTCATGTCAGGTCGGAACTCGCCGAGCAGTTAGATCCAATGGAGCTCTCCTCCATAAACGAGCTCTTGGATCGCATCGCCGCCCTGGGAGTCGCTACGGATTACGACCAGATTGGGCCTAAACCCGATTTGAGAGAGACTAACTCTCCCCAAGTCACCCATCACGTTGCCGTGGTAGAGGGACAGTGCTGCGACCCTTCATCTATCTTAAGGACTAGCTACGTCCGGATTCCCGATCCCTCCAAGCCGGATACCCGCGGAGGGGAGGATATCACTCAAGACCTGAACTTAGAGTCAGGCGAGGGGCTGGATTCATTGGACAACATCCAGGAATCCAAATTTTCGAGTTCGGAAATTCCTCGGCCTTTGAGCCTCAGATTGGGTGAGGCTTCGGATTTAATTCCACCCACCCACCCGAACATAAGAGATCTATCCCAAATCAGGCAAGAGCCCGAAGAAACAGTACATCATTACTGGGCCAGATTCCTCCTGGTTAGGAACAAGATAAGGGACTGCCGCGAGGAAGACGCAATCTCAATCTTCTACAATAAATTGCACGGACAAGGGAATCCTCAACGCCATAAGTCGCCGTGATATTACACACTTCGCTGACTTGGCGTCCATTGTACGAAAGTACTGTGCGATGGAAAGCGCCTGGAAAACCGAAATAAAATTTTGGGACGATCCGGCCCTGAATACAAACCCAGTCCTAGCCGCGCCAAACATTGGCGAACCAATGCTATTGTACATTGCAGCAACACATCAGGTTGTAAGCGCAGTGCTCGTCGTCGAACGAGAAACGGACGGACACAAATTCCTCCTTCAAAAGCCGGTCTATTATGTGTCCACTGTCCTCACTCCGTGCAAATCACGGTACCCGCATTATCAAAAGATTGCGTACGCGGTATTCATGGCATCCTGGAAGCTACGACACTACTTTCAAGAGTGTTCAATAACAGTAGCCTCGGAAGTACCACTTAACGATATTATAAACAACGGTGACGCAACGGGCCGGATTGCAAAATGGGCCATTGAGCTCCTCCCGTTCGACATAACTTATAAGCCACGGCGAGCCATCAAGTCGCAAGTTTTGGCCGACTTCGTCGCGGAATGGACGGAGGCCGAACTCCCTAAAGAGTACGGCACATATTCAAATTGGATCATGCATTTCGACGGCTCCAAGCTGTTGGCCGGACTAGGGGCTGGCGTTGTTTTGATGTCCCCCACAGGAGACACAGTTCAATACGTACTCCAGATTATGTACACAGACTCCAACAATGCAGCCGAATATGAGGCCCTTTTACATGGTCTCCGGATGGCAGTATCCATGGGCATTCAACGCCTAGAGGTGCGCAGGGACTCGAACCTCGCAATATCCCAAATAAATGGAGACTTCGATGCCAAGGATCCAAAAATGGTAGCTTACCGCAACTCCGTCCTAAAAATGTCAGCTCGGTTCAAAGGGCTTGAATTTCACCATATAGCCCGGAAAAATAATCAGGCGGCAGATGTCCTGGCACGCATTGGCGCAAAACGCGATGTAGTCCCCCCCAACATCTTCTTGGAAAGGTTGTTCAATCCATCCGTAGTATGGGAAGGGGAGCCGAATAATAACAGCCCGGACCCAACCGCACTGCCCGGCACCGAACATTCTGACACAATCGGAGGCTCTGCCAATGAAATAACACCTTCAGCCCACGTAATAATGGCCGTCATCGCCCCGTGGACAGAACCATTCCTCGCCTACCTTACTAGGCAGGAACTCCCCGAGGACCAAAATGAGGCATGCTGCATAGTGCGGCGATCCAAAGCCTACAAAGTCCACGAGGGAGAGCTCTATAAGAAAAGCACTACCGGAGTCCTTCAAAGGTGCATCTCCGAAGAGGAAGGGCGGAACCTCCTGGCTGAAATTCATGCCGGACTCGGCGGTCATCACGCTGCAGCTCGGTCCCTTGTAAGCAAGGCCTTCCGTACAGGCTTTTATTGGCCGACGGCCCGGGCAGACGCCCAGGACTTAGTCCAACGATGCGTCGGTTGCCAGCTCTTTGCAAACCAAAGCCATATGCCACCCACCGCCCTCCAAACTATCCCCATCACTTGGCCCTTCGCGGTCTGGGCGCTTGACATGGTTGGACCCCTTAAAGGCGGAACCCACAAGTAAAAATACTTACTGGTCATGGTGGATAAGTTCACCAAATGGATAGAAGCCAAGCCTGTTAAGACGTCCGAATCCGGACCGGTGATAGACTTTATATCCGGGATTGTACACCATTACGGCGTCCCCCACAGCATCATCACTGATAACGACACGAACTTTATGGCCGACGAGGTAAAACTCTGGTGCAAAAACATGGGCATCAAGCTCGATTATGCTTCCGTCTATCACCCACAAACTAACGGCCAGGTCGAACGTGCAAATGGTCTTATCATGAGCGGCATCAAACCCAGATTAGTGCGGTCCCTCAAGGAATCTAACACGCACTGGGTAAAGGAGCTCGACTCCGTACTCTGGGGGTTGCAGACCACGCCGAATCGCACCACCGGACACACACCATTCTTTATGGTGTACGGCGTAGAGGCAGTTTTGCCTTGCGACATAATTCATGACTCACCTCGAGTGCGCATGTACGAAGAAAGAGAAGCCGAGCTCGATCGGCAGGACAGTTTGGACGCATTGGAGAAGGAGCGTGACGTGGCAAAAGCCCGTTCCGCATTCTATCAACAGCAGGCTCGAAGATACCAAAGCAGAGAAGTACGGGCCAAAAATTACAACGTTGGCGAATTAGTTCTACGCCTGCCGGACAAGAAAAAGGACAAACTCAAGCCCAAGTGTCCCTTCATAATTGAACAAGTCCTGACTGGTGGAGCGTACCGCCTGCGAGATGCATCGGATAACCGACTCGAGCCGAACCCATGGAACGCAGCCCGTCTCCGAAGATTCTATGCCTAGCGCTGGACTCTGGGTTCGTCTCTTTCCTCTGTCCATTTTTTATATACTGTCTGTCTTACATTTCTCTCCTTCTCCCCTTCCTTTCTCTTATAGCCTTTAAAGGCTCATCAAATAACGTGCCATTCGCACTCATTAAACCTGGGGGCTTCTTTTAACAGAAGCTTATTTATACGGGCTTCATGCCCAACACATGTGTTACACTTCCGCATGTACCTTTTATTTCACCATTACATGCATCGATATGACTTAAGTTTTGGCCAAGCTGGGTTGCCTGGCTCCTGTGCTTACCCCTACGTTCCCGATTATTTAGCTAGGCGGTAAAGGGAGCACCTCTGCGATTGTTACTGCCGGATCAGCCGGATGTGTACCTCAGACTGGGTAAAGCCGAAAGCTAGCGTTCTTAAGGGAATATTCGGTCGGTGACCTAAAAGATTGTTACGGCATATCTCTCTCAAGGTAATTTTGGTGATTGATGATAACATGCTTGCGGACTAATCTTGTGCGTTGAATTATTCACAGATTCTCCCCTGGCACGAGACGCTTTCTTCCCCTCGGAGTGTATTTCAAGACGGTGTAGCTCTTTCGTTTCTTTCTCGGTAGACTAGTTGCATAGAGGGCACCGTACTATCAAGAGGGGGTCCGCTGGGGTTTTGCTTGGGTGGAATCATCACGTACACATCAGCTTCTCACCCTCCGAGCTTTTCCTGTCCATTAAAGAGATCTCTCCTCTCTTCCTTGTTCTGTCTAGGTCTAAGCGGCAGTACCGCGCACCCAGCGGTAGTACCGCTGAGAAGCCACAAGCGGCAGTACCGCTTTGCAGCGGTAGTACCGCCGTGGCTCCACAGCAGTAGTACCGCTGGGGGCCTGGCACCTCCGCCTGGTCCTCAGCTTCCTTGAGAGATCCCTTCTCCCTCTCTATCGCGCCCCAGCGGTAGTACCGCACTACCTGCGGTACTACGGCTGAAGGGTCACAAGCGGCAGTATCGCTCCACAGCGGTACTACCGCCCTTGACCCCTCTGCCGTAGTACCGCTGGGTAGTCTGGCTCCTACCGCCTTGATTCGAGAGGTCTTTTTCTTGTGTCGGGTTTTGCGGCACTAGTCACGGTTGTAGTGGCGGTAGTACCGTTCCAGGAGCGGTAGTACCGCCCTACCACCGCGGTAGTACCACATTTGGGTTCGTTCCCTACTAAGTCTCCTCAGCGCGGCAGTACCGCTGGTTGGCGCGGCAGTATCATCGCCTGGCGGTAGTACCGCCCCCTCTCAGCGGTAGTACCGCCCTGTGCGGGGCTGGTTGGTGGGGGGCAACGAGATTGTTGCCCCCACTATAAAAGGGAGTCCCCTTCCTCCTTCTCACCTACCTCTTCCTCCTCCAAGCTCCATTTATTGCTCAAGCTCCATTAAATACTCCAAGCTTAATTTCCGCCCGATCTATCTCTCTAGCCAATCAAATTTGTTGATTTGCTCGGGAGTGGTTGAGAAGGCCCCGATCTACACTTCCACCAAGGGATTTTTGATTCCCCCACTCATCCCTAGAGGATCTTGTTACTCTTGGGTGTTTGAGCACCCTAGACGGTTGAGGTTACCTCGGAGCCATATTCCATTGTGATGAAGCTTCGTGGTCTTGTTGGGAGCCTCCGATTAAGTTGTGGAGATTGCCCCAACCTTGTTTGTAAAGGTTCGGTCGCCGCCTTCAAGGCCACCAATAGTGGAATCACGGCATCTTGCATTGTGTGAGGGCGTGAGGAGAATACGGTGGCCCTAGTGGCTTCTTGGGGAGCATTGTGCCTCCACACTGCTCCAACGGAGACGTACTTCCCCTCAAAAGGAAGGAACTTCGGTAACACATCCTCGTCTCCACCGGATCCACTCTTGGTTATCTCTTACCTTTACTTGTGCAAGCTCTCTATTGTTTCTACCCTTGCTTGCTTGTATGCTTGTTGTTATTGCATCATATAGGTTGCCCACCTAGTTGCACATCTAGACAACCTACTTTGATGCAAAGTTTAATTTGGTAAAGAAAAGCTAAAAATTGGTAGTTGCCTATTCACCCCCCCTTTAGTCAACCATATCGATCCTTTCAATTGGTATCAGAGCCTCGTCTCTTTATTAAGGACTTTACCATCCAAAGAGTATGGTTGATACCATAGACGGTGTGGAGGAACACTCCGGTGTGAATCCGATCTCGTCTACGGGAGATGGGGGAACTTCGGTCTCTCATGAGGAGTTCAATGTGGCCTTGGAGACATTGAAAACCTCCATGACGACCGAAGTTGAAAGCATGTTTACTAAATTTCTTGAGGGGCTTAAACTATCCACCGCACCGTTGAAAGTGGGTGATCCCGCCAACAAGGTGTCGGACGCTATCCCCGACAAGGGGGAAGCTAGTAGTGAAAAGGCTCCTTCTTCTAGTCAAGAATGGCACCGACATCTTTGCCCATGTGGAACCACCATTTGTTTATGGTGGACCGGTTCCTTCCACTCATTTGAATCACGCCGGTCCTCCCCCTAAGATTGTGAAAAATGAGGATTTTGATTCTTGGTTTTACCGCTTTAAACGTCATTTAAATCATGTGAACACTAACCTTTGGAGAATCATTGAAGAAGGTTTCTATCCACATGATCCAAGCAACTTCACTCCTCGAGAAGCCGCGGACAATCAATTCAATGAGAATGCTCTCTTCATCATTCAAGATGCAATTCCACCCGAAGACCTACCTCATCTTTGTCCCTTCGCCTTGGCCAAAGATGCATGGCATTGTGTCGTGTCTCTTTACCGAGGAAGCGCAAGCATTCAACGCTCCAACTATGAAGTTGTACAAGATGAGGCCGATGAGTTTGCAATGAAGGAAGATGAAGAACCTCGTGAGCTTTATCGGAGAGTAACCAAACTCGCGGTCTCACTACAAGATCACGGGAGCAAGGACACGGATGACAATTGGATCAAGTGCAAATTCCTCAAGGCAATAATGCCCTACCACAAGGCCATGTCCTCCGTCATTCGTCAAAGACCGGACTTCCACACTTTGACCTCAAGCGAAGTGTTGGATGAGTTTATGGCCATGAACATTTTGGACAAGACCGCCGACAATGCGGTGCTCCGTTCTCAACGGGCAAAGAAGCCTAACCTTGCATTGAAGGCCAAGCTCACCGTGGAAGAAGAAGAAGAGGAAGAAGAGGAGAGCAACCCCGAAGATACGAAGTATGCATATCATGAACACATGGCACTTGCTTCAAGGCAATTTTGGAGCAAGAAAAACTCGAGGCCCAACTTTAGCAAAAACAACTCGAGTGGCACAAGGGGCAAGCAACGTGTAAGGACTTGCTACAACTGCGGCAACGTGAGTCATTTTGTTGTGGAATGCCCATATGAGAAGAGGGAAGACAATGGTGGCAAACTCATCCGAAAGGACAAGGTCAAGTCGTTCCCCAACAAAAACAACTTCACCAAGAAGACTCCTCCCTAGGCTTTGGTTGTGCAAGAAGAGTACAATGAGGATGATGACGATGATGAAGATGATGAGTCGGTTGCCATGGCCTCCGTTGCCATTGCAACAACATCACGGGTGTCTCTCTTCGACTCACCCAACGAGAGCACCACCGCCAAGTGCCTCATGGCTAAAGCCACCAACAAGGTAACCTCCAACATCAAAACTACCATCATTAATCATCCTTCCCAAATGGATAGCATTAATGAACTTGAGGGAGCTAATGTGGAGGCTAACGAGTTTGAGGCCTTTATGGGCAAACTCAAGGGAAAATCCAAGAAGCACTTTGTTGCTCTCTTGGAACAACTGGGTGAGGCCAATGACATGATCGAGGCTCACGAAGACACCATCTCTAAGATGGAAGGGCATAGTCATGACTATGCCGATGAGATTTCGGATCTTTCCAATGCTCTTGAGGAAGAGCGTGGTCTTCGTTTGGCTCTTGAGGAGTCACACAATGTTGATCATGTTAAGTTAAAGAAAGATTATGATCATGCCCTCATTGTTTCTCGTGTGCTAAATTCCGAGAAGGCCAAACTCGGGGTTGATCTTGCTAGACTCAAAGAGGAGTTTGATATACTTGACAAGGCCCACAAGGCCTTGAAGGGTATTCACGCTAGTCTCAAGGAGTCTCATGATCAACTCCAAGTGAAGCTAACTAAGGAGAAAGCAACTTTTCCTCATATGGTTTTAATTGATAATGCAAATGCTACTAACCCGTGTTGTGAGCATATACATCTTGTTGAGGAAAATTCTAAGTTGAAGGAGCAACTTGAGAGAGGTCTTGCGACTTGCATACAAGGCAAGAAGAACATCAACGATCTCTTGATCAACCAAAAGGGAGGTGTGGCCAAGGAAGGGGTTGGGTACATGCCCGACTCCAAGAACAAGAAGAAGAATGACAAGACCAAACGACCTCCTCCCCTCATGCAAACCTTTGTGAGGGAGGGAGAGAGTGTCCCCGAGGAGGAGAAGAAGAACAATGTCAAGAAGGGCAATGTCACCCCTCCCAACAAAGCCGGCGATTTTAATCCTCCTTATGTGTTATGCCGTGCAAGTGATGGGCATGTTTATGCCAAATTTGTTGGTTCTCTTCATGAGTATATTGAATGGTCTATTTGGGTTCCTAAGACACTTGTTACTAACATCAAAGGACCCATCACAAAATGGGTACCTAAAACCAAGCACTGATCTCTTGTAGGTGTTTGCTTCCAGTGGTGGATCATGGTTGCTCAATAGCGGAGCTACAAATCATATGACCGGAAGCAAGGACTTGGTGGTGGACGTGCACAAAGTTCCATCTATGCCCACCAATGTCGAGTGGGGTGACGCCTCATCCTCTAAGGTATTGGGACTTGGCAAGGTGGTCATCTCTCATGATCTCACGATCGAGAAGGTCATGCTTGTTGAGTCCCTTGCATACAATTTACTTTCCGTTCGTCAACTTGCAATCATGGGCTTTGCCACTTTCTTTGATATCGATACCGTGGCCCTCTTGTGGAGCAAGACTCTTAAAGTAGCCTTTATTGGGCATGTCGAGAATGGTCTATATGTGATTAACTTTTCGGAGCGACCCACTAAGACCGCGACATGCCTAATGGCTAAAGTTGATGTGGGATGGCTTTGGCATCGCCGTTTAGCCCATGTCAATATGAGATCTTTGCAAAGTCTTCTCAAGGGGGACCATGTCCGTGGACTAACGAATGTTAGTTTTGTTAAAGATCGTGCTTGCAGTGCCTGTATCGAAGGAAAGCTACATGAGAAGGCTCACCCTCCCACGACTATCATTTATTCAAAGAGGCCCTTGGAGCTCCTTCACATGGATCTTTTTGGGCCCCCATCCTTCGATAGTCTTGGAGGAAGGAAGTATTGCTTGGTGATTGTGGATGACTACTCAAGGTACACATGGGTGTATTTCTTCAAGAGGAAGAGAGAGACCCAACAAACCGTCATTGACTTTGCAAATGAAGCACAACATCAACACAATGCAAAGATCTTGACAATAAGAAGTGACAATGGCACCGAGTTCAAGAACTACACCTTGGATGAATTTCTTAGTGATGAGGGAATCAAGCATCAATATTCTGCACCATACACCCCTCAACAAAATGGTGTTGTGGAGAGGAAGAACCGGACGTTGATGGATGCGGCAAGGACCATGATGGCGGAGTTCAAGTCTCCATACAACTTTTGGGCCGAAGCCATCAACACCGCGTGTCATGCATCCAATCGGCTCTACCTCCGCAAGGGCTTGAACAAGACCCCATATGAGATACTCACCGGTAACAAGCCCAACCTCAAGTACTTACGGGTATTCGGGTCTAAGTGTTTCATTCTCAAGAAAGGTGTTCGGTTGTCTAAATTTGAGGCTAGAGCTTATGAGGGCATATTCGTTGGTTATGCTACAAACTCTCATGCTTACCGTGTCCTCAATAAATCCACGAGACTTATTGAGGAGACGTGTAACGTGGAGTTTGATGAGAATAACGGCTCCCAAGTGGAGCAAAGTGGCACTTGTGATGTAGGTGATGAAATTCCTCCTCAAGCCATAAGAAGAATGGGTGTTGGTTTCATCCTACCCATTAAGGAACCCCTTGTGGCCGAAGGAGAAGGACAATGCTCCACTCAAGTGGAGCCATCACTAACCCAAGGCCCACACGCTTCCGAAGAACAAAGTGAAGGCCCTCAACCTCAGGAACGAGACCAAGGGCAAGATCATACTCAAGACGGTGTTGACACACCAAGTGATGCCCAAGGTCAAGTTCTCTCCCCCGAGCAAGTTCAATATCAAGAAAAAGCTCATGATGGCGCTCAAGATGAGCAAGTAACCGCTCCTCAACTCACCACCGAGGAGGAATTAGAGAGTCGTGCCACCAAGGTTGCTTCCAAGCTCTCCACCAAGGATCATCTCATGACGAATGTGCTTGGAAGCTTAAGAAAGGGGGTAAGCACTCGTAGACAATTAGCAAATTATTGTGAGAATCACGCGTTTGTCTCTTGTGTGGAACCCCACAAGGTCTATGAGGCGCTAGAAGATCCGGATTGGCTCAATGCCATGCACAAAGAACTCAACAACTTCGAGCGCAACAAAGTGAGGAGATTGGTGCCAAGGCCAACGGGGAACCATAATGTCATTGGAACCAAGTGGATATTCAAGAACAAGCAAGATGCCCATGGGATTATCATTCGCAACAAGGCTCGTTTGGTAGCACAAGGCTACTCCCAAGTCGAGGGTATCGACTACGGTGAAACCTTTGCTCCCGTTGCTCGTCTTGAATCCATTCGCATGTTGATTGCATATGCTTCTCATCATAACTTTAAGTTACAACAAATGGATGTGAAGAGTGCTTTTCTTAATGGTCCCATAAATGAATTGGTTTACGTCAAGCAACCCCCCGGGTTCGAGGATCCCTACTTTCCCGATCATGTGTATCAACTCGATAATGCACTCTATGGCCTTAAACAGGCCCCACGTGTGTGGTATGACCACCTTACCGAGTTGCTACAAGACCGTGGTTTTGAAGTTGGGCTAATCGACCCCACTCTTTTTACTAAGAAGGTCAAAGGGGAGTTGTTTGGGTGCCAATTATATGTTGATGATATTATCTTTGGTTCTCCTAACAAAGCTTTCAATGAGGAATTTGCCGCTCTCATGACCTCAAAGTTCGAGATGTCTTCCATGGGAGAGTTGAAGTACTTTCTAGGGTTCGAAGTGAAGCAAAGAAGAGAAGGAACCTTCATCAATCAATCCAAATACACCCAAGACATGCTCAAGAGATTCAAGCTAAGTGACGCCAAGCCGGCCTCCACTCCAATGCCCACCAAGTGCCAACTTGACTTAGATCCCAATGGTAAAGTGGTGGATCAAAAGGTATATCGTTCCATGTTTGGTTCCTTGCTTTACCTTTGTGCATCTAGACCGGACATCATGTTGAGTGTGGGAATTTGTGCACGGTTTCAAGCCGCACCTAAGGAAAGTCACTATGTGGCAGTCAAACGAATCTTTCGATATTTGGCTCATACCCTAAACTTTGGCTTATGGTACCCAAGAGGATCAAACTTCAAGCTTGTAGGGTAATCGGATTCCGATTGGGCGGGAGACAAAGTGGATAGGAAGTCCACTTCCGGAGGGTGCCAATTCCTTGGTTGCTCTTTGGTAAGTTGGTCTTCCAAAAAGCAAAGTTGTGTGTCTCTCTCGTCCACTGAGGCGGAGTATGTTGCCGCCGGTAGTTGTTGTGCACAACTTCTATGGATGAGGCAAACTTTAAAGGATTACGGTGTCACTTGTGACAAAGTGCCTCTTTGGTGTGACAATGAAAGTGCCATCAAGATTTCTCTCAACCCAGTGCAACACTTCAAGATGAAGCATATTGAGATTCGGTATCACTTCATCCGGGATCACATTAGGCGAGGAGAGATCGAGCTCAACTATGTCAACATTCATGACAACCTTGCAGATATCTTCACGAAGCCCTTGGATGAAGTAAGATTTCGTGAGTTAAGGCATGAGCTAAATATCATTGATTCGAGCAATGTGGCTTGAACCCGTGCACACCCTACCACGCTCAATTTGTTGTCTAGTTTAGGTGTAGGCATGGACATAGGGGGAGTGTTGTTCTCTCAATGAACTCTCCCTCCCCCCATTATGCATAAATTGATCAAGTCTTTCACTTTAGCCATTGTTGATGGCACTTGTGCTTAAAAGACGAGTTTTGGTCATGGGCCCAAGGTTAAAATCTTCGCGGTGCCATACCTTTTGACTCAAACATAGTTGGCCTCAGCCACCGCCCTCTTGTGAAGAGGTGTGTCTCGGTCGTTTGCTGGTGTGTTTGCCGTTTTTGTCGTTTCGTCGAGCTAAAGCCGTGTCTGTTTAGTTGCCGTGGCGTGATGGGCGGTACTACCGCTGGTGGTGCGCGGTACTACCGCTTATAAGCGGTACTACCGCCCCCCAGCGCGGTACTACCGCTGAGGGACGGGGCCAGGGGGTTAAGTCGGGGCAGGGGGAGGTTTCTTCTCCCCCATACCCATTCACTTCGCCCCTCTTGTCTCTTCCTCTCTCCAGCCTCCTCTCACCGCGGGAGGGCTCCGGCGGATCTCCGTCTCCGGGGCGTCCCTCTCCATTTCCTTTGGTGGAGTCGATCCCCACCTCGTCCTCTTGCCATGGATGCCGGTATTGCCCCCGTTCTTTCTTTCATTTTGTCTCCTTTTAGTTCTTGTTTCTTAGGGGCAATGGTGGTTGCATCTCTAGATTTTTGGCAAAATCTAGGCTTGAGTTGGTTGGAGAAGGCAACTAGACTATCTAGATTAGAGTTTGGTAGGATTATTTTTGAATTTGGTAGGCCGGTAGTGCCAGATCTGACTGCGGTAGTAAGAACCCGCTGTTTCACCGCCTCGTGCTATATGAACTGTTGTTTCTCCGCCTCAAGCAGTACTACCTCTCCTCTTGGAGCGGTACTACCGCTTGACCTAGAGCGGTACTACCGCTCGCTTCGGGGCGGTACTACCGCAAACAGGTCACGGTACTACCGCTGAATGCCAATTTCCATCATTTTCCTGCCTTACCTTGATCCTTTTGTTGAGTTTGTTGGCTTATGCTCGTTCTTTCTGGTTGTTTCGCGTTGTTCTTGTGTTTGGCTCCAGGTGATGACCGTTCCGAGCAGCAAGGTCGCCGTATCAACCCCGGGCGTGCCACATCAAAACGCTACCGCACCTTAGAGCCTGCCGGTGGTTCCTCGAGCACCCAACCGCCTCCAGCAAGTGCTTCTGCAAGTGTTCCTCCCCCTCCTTAGCAATCGAAGCGAGCCGCCAACAAGCCAAAAGGGAATACTGTGACTGAGATGACCAACAAGGAGTTTTTGGAGAAGCGTCGCCGCAACCCCTATGCGGTGGACCAAGAACCCACTTTGGTCAACCGCCCGTTCTGGAACCATTTTCAGTTTGCCATCTACTTTGATGTGATCAAGGCCAAGAAGAATCTTTTTGTTGATGTTAGCTCCATTGACACTGATGCTATGGAGAAGGATCCAGAGTACTTTGGCGAAGCTCTTCAGATGTGCACTCAGCTAAACATTCTCAGGATCATGCAATTCAATAAGGATTTCGATGCGGATTTGGTGGCTCAATTCTATGCCACCGTCTACCTTGGGACGGATGTCGACAGGACTCTGACATGGATGACCAATGGCAAGCTGCTTTCTGTCAAGTGGAAGGCTTTCATGGAGTTACTTGATGTGGTGGATACTGGGCTTGAGACTCCTGTCGGTTTCCGTCCTCACCGCAATGCTACATCCACCCACAAGCAAGCCCTTTGGCCCTACTGCACTGTGAAGATTCACCCAGTAACTAAGAAGAAGACTTATGAGCTGTCTCCGTATCTGGACATTCTTCATCGCATATTCCGTGAGACTCTCTTCCCTCGGATCGGGAATCTGGATATGGTCCACTCTTACCTTATGGACATGCTCCTTTTCTGTCAGCATGAGAAGGAAGCAAGCACTGGAGAGAGCCTGGATATCTCTCATGTCATGTGGTCTGAACTTCTATCTGCCGTGTCTGAGCGCAAGTGTCCTATCTATGGTCCATTCATCATGAGGCTCATTGAGAGGGCCTGGGCACAGACTTATCCCAGGGTGCTGCTAGAGACTGGAGACTTGGTGTCTCATGAGATCAAGCGTCTGAGGAAGAAGGACAACTGGACAGCGCCTCACACAGGGGGTCCATCTGCTACTGCTGCCATGGGGACCGAGGGTGAGGCTGCTACTAATGATCATGAGGAGAACTTTGGCCCCTCTAGTGCAGAACCGTCATGGGCACAGAAACTTAAGCGCAAGATGAAGAAGCTTTTCTGCATGGAGTCTCATGGTCAGTACATGACTCATGTGGCGGAGAAGCATGCCAGGACGCGCCACAAGAAGCTCATGCGTCAGATGGGAGCAACTGTTGTCAGTGGGTCTGAGGGTCAGATCACTGAAGAGGAGGACTGGATTCATCAGAATTGCCACTAGACCGACTCCGATGCCGAGCAGTTTTCGACCCACGATGAAGATGCAGAGATGTGATGTTCGAGCTCTTCCTCCTCCCATCACCTGGAGTCGTAGTGTCACTCTATGTGAAAGTGTGTTATATCGACTAGAGGGGGGTGAATAGGCGATTTTTATGAAAGTCTTCAAAACGTGGAAGTTATGAAGACAAACGATAGAAATAACCTTATTACCATGCAGCGGAAGGTAGACTACACTAGGCAAGCCATAGTCAAGTATTTAATGAAGTGAAAGCACAATGACTTAATAGCAGCAATGTAGTAAGGATCAGGTAGGAAGATATTATAAGCCATACAGAACATGTAGTCACTCAGTGAAGACAAAAGATAGTGCAAATATACAATGACTTCACAAGGAGCAACAGTAAGTAAAGGGAAGGGAAGACGAAACCAGTGAATCGTTGAAGACAATGATTTGTTGGACCAGTTCCAGTTGCTGTGACAACTGTACATCTGGTTGGGGCGGCTAGGTATTTAAACCTTAGGACACACAGTCCCGGACACCCAGTCCTGAACACGCAGCTCAGGACACCCAGTCCTCACCGTATTCCCCTTGAGCTAAGGTCACACAGACCTCGCCCAATCACTCTGGTAAGTCTTCAAGGTAGACTCCCAAACCTTCACAGACTTCGTTCACCGGCAATCCACAATGTCTCTTAGATGCTCAGAACGCGATGCCTAACTGGCTGGAGGATGCACATTCCTCAAGTGTAATAAGTCTTCAGATCACACAGACAAGAAGACTTAAGTGATGCCCGATTCTCTCTGGCTCTAGGTGGTTAGGGCTTTATCCTCGCAAGGAATTCTCTCTCAAATGCTTCGAGGTGGGTTGCTCTCAAACGACAAAAGCCGTACTCTCAATCTGAGCAGCCAACCGTTTATGGTTGTGGGGGTGGGCTATTTATAGCCACTTGGCAACCCGACCTGATTTGTCCGAAATGACCATGGGTCACTAAGGAACTGACACATGTTCCAACGGTCAGATTTCAAACTCACACGGCAACTTTACTTGGGCTACAAGCAAAGCTGACTTGTCCGACTCTGGACAAGATTCACTCTCATAGTCTTCACTCGAAGACATAGGTTTTTGTTTAGGCATCACTTCAGTCATTCTGACTGGTTCTCTTGGACCCCACTTAACAGTACGGTGGTTCCTATGACTCAACACAAAAGAAAAAGAACTACGAAAGATCTAAGTCTTCGCGCTCCATAGGCTTCATGTGGTGTCTTCTCTTGTCATAGTCTTCAATGCGAATATCTTCATTTACCACCTTTGACTTCAATGTCTTCATACATTTTTAGGGGTCATCTCTGGTAGGAAAACCGAATCAATGAGGGACTTCTACCTGTGTTATCCTGCAATTCTCACAAACACATTAGTCCCTCAACTAGGTTTGTCGTCAATACTCCAAAACCAACTAGGGGTGGCACTAGATGCACTTACAATCTCCCCCTTTTTGGTGATTGATGACAAACTAGTTGAAGTTTTCAACAGGGAATATAATCTGTGAAATTGTAAAGGATAAGGAATTGTCTTCATAAGTTGCAAGGGCTCCCCCTGAAGATGTGCATATAGGTAATTTGCTTTTGGAATGCAAATGCACATGGCAGGTTGTACTTGTGGAGATCCACTTCAACTTATGATGACAATCCACTATGCATGTGAAAGTATATGAAGATAATGACATGCATAATGGAAAATGGACGTCTGCAGAATTATCTACGTGTGGAATTTGTCGTCGCACATGCGGAATTTATGATCGCAAAACAAAGTGGCAGATAAGTAGCAGACGACCATCGAGTTTAAGTGTTACAACTCAAAGAACCAAATGTAGCAAAACGAGAGTTGTAAGCACGAAGCAAAATATAAAGCACCCGCCCATATGGACCCGCTTGAAGACTATCAACCTCATATGCTTCTCCCCCTTTTGTCAGTAAGGACCAAAAAGGTTTGAAGACATAGAGCATCTACTCGTTCCCATGCGGAGTAGGTGAAGTAGCAGGGTCGTTGGTGGTGTTTGGCGGTGCTGAAGAGCTTGGAGCAGAGTTGACGCGTGCTGAAGGAGGTGGTGGTGAAGTAGCATCATCTTCATCCTCGATAACTCTGGCAGTCACTGTTGCAGCAGATGAAGAGAACTCAGAGTCTTCAAGGGGTGGAGTTCCTAGCAGCACAACTCTTCGAGGAGGTGTGGAGTCAAACTTGAATCGCTCAGTGAAGCCATCCTCTTGGAGATCATCTTCAGAACACATCATCGTTAGCCCCTTCCATGTACGGCGACATGTTTCATGGGCAACGAAAGCATTCTTGGTGGCAAGATTGCGAATGCGATTAACTTCCACCAAGAGGCTTTTCATCTGACGCTTCAGCCAGTCATGATGCCTATCCTATTTCTGATGAAGAGCCACAAGAAGCTCTCGGTCGTTGAGAACACGAGTGCGCTTCTTGGGTCTTGGAGCAGTTGTACTATCAGTGGCTTCAGTAGACGCAGGGTGTGGTGCACGTGTAGTGCCAGCCAAAGGATACACCCGAGTGACTGCTTCAACTCCTTCAATGTTCTGTGAGAAACTCTGATGCTCTGCATTCTGAAGACTTAGAGGTTCCTTTGCAGGCTCAGGATAGATGGCTTCAGTAGAGATATCCACATCAGGCAGAAAAATCCTATGATTGCGAGCAGATGGCTGATATGAGATATCGGAGTGAAGTTTAATTAGCCGCATTACCCATGGGGCGTAGAACTTCAAGCCAAACAGATCAGAGCCCGATGCAGCAAGTTGGTGGATGAATAAGTCCTGTGCATTGAAGCATTTTCCATGAAGAATATAGAAGACCAAAGTCTTCATTGCACCCTCAAGCTTGGCATTTGGAGAGTGCCCTTTGATGGGCCAGAGAGTTCGCCTGATGATGTGATAGATGGTTCGTGGCAGATACTCAAGGTCTTCAACGAAGAACTCTGTTGGATAAGCAGCATCTTGGGGCAATGGCTTCATCATGCTGAGCATCTGACTCATATCAGGTTCCGGCCTCTTAAAGATGCTCTCAATAGCTTCACTATGCAGCTGCCAGCCATGCTCGTAGAGATCGCCAGGAGTGGGCGAACCAGTGAGCTCAATGATGTCAAATGCATTGGCTTCGTGATGAACATTTCCGGTCATCCACTCCAGGACCCAAGTCTTCGGATCTCTGCTGTACCCGCGGATGTGAAGTGTGGCATAGAATTGGAGCAGCAGCTCTTCATTCCAATGCTCTTGGTCAGTAACGAACGGCAGCAGTCCAACTTCCTTGAAGCAATCCAAAGCTTCTTCCAGACAGGGCAGACCAGCTATGGCTTCAATGTCAAGGCGCTTGTGTGGGAAGATGCGACCTTGGTTGTAAAGAATGCATGAGTAATAGCTTCGCTGAGGATAGCTCCAGAACCGATCAGATGATTTCCTTTCCCTTGAGTAGGGGTTCCTGGAGCTATCGAAGAATGTGTTGTCTGCCCTGAAGCCATTGATATTGAAGGAGCCAGGTGCTGATGCAGGACCTGGGAACCTTGGCAATCTTGGGATTGGCTTCTGTACCTGAGGCCTGTGCTCAACATGATAGTCGAATTGGGGACCGGCAGCAGACTCAGGAACATAAGTGACGGGATCAGTGGCTTCGTTGTCTTCTTTTTCCGTTGGGGAGGGCTCCACATTAGCTTCATTGGTGGCTGTGGCAGCCGCAAGATTTTCATCCTCCACTTGACGAGCTGGAGGGTCGGTCACAGGCACGTTCTCCTTGAGAACTGCTTCTTGTTGGGACAGGGGAGTGGGAACTTGTGGGACTTCTTCTTCCGCGGCTGATGCAGCCGGATTGTCTTTAGCAGAGACTTGAGGCCTTGGACCTTTGCGAAGCCTGCGCAACGCGGGCGACGCCTGTGGAGTTGGAGTGGGTTGGGCCTCATAGTCTTCTTCCTCTTATGGGCGATCTGCCCATGAAGCATCCTGTGCAATTGGTGTCAGTGGACGACCAATGCTGATGAGTTCGCTGTTCTGAGGAAGGACTGCACCATCTTCTACATTGTCATGTTGACCAATGTCTTCAGCAGCGATGGGATCAGCTACTGGAAAGTCTTCAGCTTCATGAGCCTCCGTGGAAGCAGGCTCATGGATAGTCAGTTGGCGTTCAGCTTCAGGATAGACCATAGAAATGGGTTCAACTATCAAGGGCTCTGTGGGAGCAGCCCGATCTTTCTTGGTCTTCCTCTTCTTCTTGGAGGGGGCAGTTGGAGAGGCTTCAGAATGTTTCCTCTTCCTGGCTTCAGCCTCAGCAGTCCTTGCCTTCTTGAGCTCTGAAGCTGTTGACCGCCTTTTTGGCTTCGAGCCAGTCATTTTAGTTGGGAAGACAATAGGAACTGCTTCCTGCCTTGGTGCGTCAGGTTCAGCCGTAGCAGGCTTCTTCTTCTTCTTTGCGGCCATCCTGGGGTCGATGCCAGGACGCCCAAGGGCCTTGCGCTTCTCAGCCTCATTATAGGCTTGCACACATCTGTCAGCCAGAGTCTTCATGCGCTCACGCGAACCCTGAGCTTCTGCATGTTTCTTTACAAAGGCTTCCTTGAGCTCGTGCATCATACTCTTGAAGTTCTTCACTTCCTGCACGCCGAGCTTGGCCATATGCTTCTTGAACTGAGCCTTTTCATAGTCAATCTTTTGCTTCAGTTCAACAATGCGCTGGGCAATAGCGAATTCTGAAGCAATGGCGCCTTGGAAGGCGACACTGAGGCCAATTGGTAGCTGCAGATCTTCAAAGCTGATGTTTGGCGTGTCAAACCACTCGTCAATGAAGTTGTGGATGATGGTCACATCAAAGAGAGGCAGATCATTGAAGATTTCTGCTTCTTCTTTGCTCTTGATGAGTTGCTCAAGAGCGTCATTTGCTAGATCTTCATCACTTGACAGATCAATGTCGTCATTGCGCAGAATGGCAGCAGCAGTTAGCTCTTGTCCGGTGTGAGGCAGAGGCATCTTGACTTTCTGGGGCTTGGAGATGCGAGATAAGTCTTCGGACTGCACACTGTCTTCAGGAGGTGCAGTTGCCAGTGGCTTCGCCCTTGAGATTTTTGGTGAGGGGGCAGGCTTTGAAGCTTTAGGCTTTTAATCTTCTTTGTCTTCGGTGCTGCAGGAGCTTCTTCTGATTCAGCGTCAGCTGCAGGCTCATTCACTGCAGTTCCTTGAACTAAGATGCGGGTGATGAGGCCTTCAAGGTTGTGGAAAGGACCGATGACATTGGGTTCTGCATCTCGTGTGCCATCTGCCCTTGGAGCTGAGGGACCAGGGTTGAAGTCTAACCCCAAAGTCTTCTTGTTCTGCTTCGCTGAGTTCTGGGCAAACTGGAAGTTGCGCTTGAACAGATTGTCGTCACGACACCATAGTAGTGACGATGGGTGTGCATCAGCTGGCTGTGGCCCACGGACCATGCAGGGATAGAAGCCTTGAGCAATGGCTTCATCTCTGGACCTGGGTAGAAGAATCTTGTATTAGATGTCTCCCCACGGTCTCTTGATGGCATTTTTCTCAGCATATTCTTGGGTTACAAATCGGTATTTGAACCATTGTTCTGCCCAATATCTTCGAATCCATTGGATTCGGGTCTTGCGTTGATTGTAATCCTCTTCAGGATCTGTCTTGTACAGTTCTGAGAGTTCATCTGGCAGATCTCTGGATGTTTCTCCACGACGCTTTCTGCCACCCTTCCTTGCTGCTTTCTCTGAAGCCATAAACTTTAACTTGAAAGGCTTCAACACGTTCAAGGCCTTCAAAGGTTTTCGCTTGCTGGACCAACAGGAACTGGCTTCGGGAGAATTAATGTGATGCTGTAAGAATTCTGCAAATGAATGCAGACTATGAGAACCAAAGGATTCTCCCACGGACATGTACCTATGACAGCATTAAGGTGCGAGGGAAGGGGAAGAGGTCATATGCATTCTCAGAAGATTTTGAAGATAAATCAGTTTAGAAGACATTGACCTCATTTTGCGAAGACATTCACTCATAGATAAGGAGTTGATTCCAGATTTGTACGAATCCACAGATCAGTACAAGTGAGGAATCTAACTACTTTGTGAAGCATAAGTGAATATACTAGGCATGTTATGAGATGCAGTATGAGAGAGATCTAACTTGTGTGAATAGAAACTGCTTGTGGTAGAAAGTGACAAATCCATAGGATCAATGGTGCTGTAAAAAGGAAGTTTTATTTACCACACTAAGAACTGCTAGACGAAGTGGAAGATGAGGCCGAGCAGTTCGATCTTCCATGCCCTAACTTGGCGACAGAGGACACCTACGGCGACGGCAGAGAGGACGATGTCCGCGGTCGGCGTGAAGACGGCGTCGGAGAGGTCGTGGCAGCGAAGCGCTTCGTCACCGGCATCGTCGAGGGCTAGCGGTGGCGCTAGGGTTCGTGCGAGAGTGGAAGAAGAGATAATGACCGCTGTGAAGTGTGTATTTATAGGTACATGGGTGGCACTGCGCTATTACACAGGTGCCCCTGGCGATTCGCATCTGAGGAACATGTGGCCTTTATGCGGCATTTTGGGGTTTTTTCCATGTCCCACGCACGCCTTGATTGTCGGGTGGTCGTTCCTACTTCTCCGGGTTTCATGTGGAGGAATGAGCATTGAAAACGGACTTAATGGTTGTCCCTGTATCTTCTGCTGACAAGGACGCAAAGAAGACATTCGACAGTTTCAATAGAATGCATATGATTTGGAGAGATAGAATTTGAGATAGAAAGCATAGAGAGGTTAGGGTCCGATCACATTCACTTAGTTCAAAAGATTCAACAATGAAGACATAGCTATAAGTGAATGCTGTAGAGGACAGAACACTAATATATATATATATATATCTATATAATCAACATAGTGAAGATAATCATGAAGATATGTTGAGATTGAAGCCAAACCAAATGTGAAGACATTGCAAGGTAACGCCATGAGTGAAACACTTCAAAATAGAACATTTGGTGGTGGCGTTACCCACCCTATAGGAAGTATTAGACCCAGACACGGCGCACAATTATCATGGCGCTCCGAAGTCAAATTCCACATTAATGTATTCACGCTTAGAATGTATGTCTTTATTGATTGAAGATATACTTTACTTCGTGTGTTGCACATCTAAGTCATCAATATGCATAAGGGTTAGGATGTGTGGCTGATCACAGGACATTTGAGGATTCCAGGATATTTAGCTCACACCGTAACTTGCAAAATCTCTTCTCATCCAAGGGCTTGGTGAAGATATCTGCCAATTGCTCTTCAGTGTTGACGTGTATGATATCAATATCTTCCTTCACAACATGATCTCTGAGAAAGTGATGACGAATTTCAATGTGCTTTGTCTTCGAGTGCTGAACTGGGTTGTTGGCGATCTTGATGGTGCTTTCGTTGTCGCAGTAAAGTGGCACTTGCTTCAGATGAATGCCATAGTCCTTGAGTGTTTGCTTCATCCACAGAAGCTGAGCGCAGCAAGATCCAACAGCAATGTATTCAGATTCAGCAGTGGAGAGAGATACACAGTTCTGCTTCTTTGAAGACCAACCTACAAGTGATCGTCCCAGAGAGTGACATGTGCCTGATGTAGACTTTCGATCAACTTTGTCACCAGCATAATCAGCATCCGAGAATCCAACCAGATCAAACTCTGAGCCCTTTGGATACCATAATCCTAGAGTTGGGGTGTGAGCCAAATATCAAAGAATTCGCTTCACAGCTAAGTGATGCGACTCCTTTGGTGCCGCTTGAAATCGAGCACACATGCAAACACTAAGCATAATATCTGGCCTAGATGCACATAGATAAAGTAAAGAACCAATCATGGAGTGGTATACCTTTTGATCGAACTCTTTACCATTGTCGTCGGGACCCAGATGATGTTTGGCTGGCATTGGTGTTGTGAAGCCTTTGTAGTCTTGCATACCGAACTTCTTCAGGCAATCTTTGAGATACTTCTCTTGAGATATGAAGATGCCGTTGCGTTGTTGTCGTATTTGAAGACCGAGGAAGAACTTCAGCTCTCCCATCATGGACATCTGATATTGCTCTTGCATCATATATCCAAACTCTTCACTATACTTCTGATTGGTGCAGCCGAAGATAATGTCATCCACATATATTTGGCACACAAACAGTTCACCATCATATGTCTTCGTGAAGAGAGTGGGGTCTAGGGAACTAGGTATGAAGCCTTTGCTCTTCAGGAAGTATTTGAGTGTGTCATACCAGGCCCGAGGGGCTTGTTTGAGGCCATACAGTGCCTTGCTGAGCTTGTATACCATGTCAGGATGTTTTGGATCTTCAAAGCCAGGCGGTTGTGCAACATACACTTCTTCTTCAACCTTGCCATTGAGAAAAGCACTCTTCACATCCATTTGATATAGAAGTATGCTGTGATGATTTTCATAGGCCAGCAGTATGCGTATGGCTTCAAGTCTAGCCACAGGAGCAAATGTTTCATCGAAGTCAATGCCTTCCACTTGAGTATATCCTTGAGCAACGAGGCGAGCTTTTTTCTGACAACTTGACCATGCTCATCTTGCTTGTTGCGGTATATCCATTTGGTGCCTATTATATTGTGCTTCCGTGGATCAGGACACTTAACTAGTTCCCATACATTATTCAGCTCAAACTGTTGAAGCTCTTCTTGCATAGCTTGAATCCATTCAGGTTCCATGAAGGCTTCTTCAAGTTTCTTGGGTTCTGTTATTGAGACGAATGCGAAGTGCCTGTTGGGGAACGTAGCAATAATTCAAAATTTTCCTACATGTCACCAAGATCAATCTATGGAGTCATCTAGCAACGAGGGAGGAGTGGATCTACATACCCTAGTAGATCACACGCGGAAGCGTTCAAGAGAACGGGGTTGATGGAGTCGTACTCGTCGTGATCCAAATCACCGATGATCCTAGCGCCGAACGGACGGCACCTCCGCGTTCAACACACGTATGGAGCAGCGACGTCTCCTCCTTCTTGATCCAGCAAGGGGGAGGAGAGGTTGATGGAGATCCAGCAGCACGACGGCGTGGTGGTGGAAGTAGCGGGATTCCAACAGGGCTTCGCCAAGCGCTGCGGGAGGAGGGAGATGTGTCATGGGAGGGAGAGGGAGGCGCCAGGGATTAGGTATGGTTGCCCTCCCTTCCCCCCACTATATATAGGGCCAAGGGAGAGGGGGGGCGCAGTGTGACGCCCGGGTAATCAAGCTACAGTAACCCTCTGGTAATGATGCCACATCACCTCGATTATTGTTGATAATCTCGTGTTAGCTTTGAACCGAACCAAATTCAAATTTGAATTAAAGTCAAAACAATTAAAGTTTTCAAAAGTCAAAACTAAATTGTCCCTAATGTGTCTAATAATCCATAATAAATGCTGGTGAAGAAATTATCTCTTAATAAAATACTTAAATGCACTAAATAAACTAAAACAGTAGCAAAAAAATGATTATTTAAATGTTTTAAAATGATAAACAATTACAAACTAATATATTTAGGTGCCAAGTTAATTGTGGCAGTGGTATAATTCCTATTACCAATTTAGGGATCATTTTTGTACTTCACAAGACTAGATTACAATGAGGAACAAAATAAAACAGAAAAGAAAATAAATAAAAAGAACAAAAAAAAAAAAAGGAACCCCACTCCCGCGCGGGCCGGCCAACCCACCAGCCCAACTGGGCAAAGGCCCAACTGGCGGCCCACCCCACTCCCTTAACCCCCTCACGCCGGAACCCTAACCCATCCCGTCGCCCACTTCCCCCCCACTCCCCACGTCTCCCTCTCGTTCCCCCCCTCTCTCGTGGATCTGGATCGGGGGCAACCGACGCCCCGATCCCGTCGCCCCCGACCCCGGCACGCCCGAACCCGCCGCCTCGTCCCTGCGCCCCGTCTACGCCGTCGTCTCGCCTCCTCACGTCCTCCTCGTCCCGAGCCGAGGCCGCCATTCCGGCGCCGCGCCCTCGACCCCGTCGCCCCGCCGCACTCGTCGCCGGCGACCCGAACGCCGCCCCCTTCCTCGTCCTCCTCCTCGAGCTCGAGACCGCTGCCCCGTTCCCTGCACCTTCCGTGAGCACCCCCCCTCTCTCCCCGTCCCCGTTGCCCGTTCCGGCCACCGCGCCGCCAAGCCCCGCCCCTGTGCGCTGCCGGCGTCGACTGCGCACGCAAGGCCGCACCCGCCTGCTCGACCCGCTCCTCACGCCCGGCCGTGCCCTATGCATGTGCACACTCGCCGCTGCCCCGTGCTGAAGCTCCGCGTGCGCCGTGCTCGCCCACCGGTCGCCCGCGCCGTCCGCGGCTTGCGCGTGTCCGCCCCCTTGCTCGCGATGCTCCCCTCGCCCCGATCGCTGTTGCGTCCGCCGCCGCTCGCCGTCCCGCCATTTGCCCGCGCCGCGCCTTCGTTCCCTGCCCCGGCGCCACCCCGACGTGGCCTCGCCGCTGCCGCTGTCGTCCCAGGCGGCCGGGCTTGCCGTGCCCGTGGCCGGCGCCCCCTGCCCATCTGGGCATTTGCCAATCGGGCGGTGCCTGCGCCCGTAACCCGCGCGCCCGAATCGCTGTGGCCCTTTGGGCCACTGACATGTGGGGCCCGGCCCCAGAACGTTAAAAAAAGAGAGCAAAAAAAGGAATTAAAAAATATATAATTAATTAATTAATTAATTAGTGAATTAATTAACTTAATTAATCTTGTTTAGTTAACCTAATTAAGTATTGTGAGTTAATTAAACTGTGATTAGATTAGTTAGATCTCTAATTAACCTAAACAGTGTATGACAGGTGGGTCCCACTGGACCCACTGGTCAGGTTGACCAAGTCAACCCTGTTGACTGCTGATGTCAGCATGACATCATGCTGATGTCATTAATCTGTTTTTCGAATTAATTTAAATAATTAATTAAATTCCAGAAATTAATAAAATCTTTAGAAAATCATATCTTTTAATCCGTAACTCGGATGAAAAAGTTTTATACATGAAAGTTGCTCAGAACGACGAGACGTATCTGGATACGCGGCCTGTTCGTTCATCATGCATCCCTAGCATAGTGAACACGCAACTTCCCCCTCCGGCTCCTCTGCCCGAAAACGCGAAACACCGGGGATAATTTCCCAGATGTTTCCCCCCCTTCACCGGTACCACCTTGTACCGCGTTAGGGCACCTCTAACGCCGTTACTTGTCATGTCATGCATCGTCATGCATTTGCTTGCATTATATTTATTGTTTCTTCCCCCTCTTCTCTCGCTAGACACCGAGACCGACGCCGCTGCTACCCAATACGACTATGGAGTTGACGACCCCTCTCTCTTGCTAGAGCAACCAGGCAAGCCTCCCCTTTGATCACCAGATATCGCCTACTCTTCTCTATACTGCTTGCATTAGAGTAGTGTAGCATGTTACTGTTTCCCGTTAATCCTATCCTGATGCATAGCCTGTCCTTGCTACTACTGTTGATACCTTTACCTGCAATCCTACTTGCTTAGTATAGGATGCTAGTATTTCCATCTGTGGCCCTACATTCTTGTCCGTCTGCTGTGCTATACTATTGGGCCGTGATCACTCGGGAGGTGATCGCGGGTTTATACTATGTACTTTATACTTGATACATGTGGTGATTAAAGACGGGTCGGCTCGTAGGAGCACCCGCGAGTGGATCTTTGAGGCGGAGCGACAGGGCAGGTTCAGACCACCTAGGAGAGAGGTGGGCCTGGCCCTGGTCAGCGTTCGCGGATACTTAACACGCTAAACGAGATCTGGGTATTTGATCTGAGTCTGGCCATCTGGCTTATACGCACTAACCATCTACGCGGGAGTAGTTATGGGTATCCCGGCGTCGTGGTATCAGCCGAAGCCTTCGTGACGTCAGCAACGGAGCGGCGCGTGCCGGATTGGACTGGAACGCCACTATGCTAGGTTTGCTTCCGGCCGCCCACGCAACGTGCAGGTGTGCTAAGGGCGATGGGCCCAGACCCCTGTGCGCTTAGGTTTAGACCGGCGTGCTGACCTCTCTGTTGTGCCTAGGTGGGGCTGCGACGTGTTGATCTTTCGAGGCCGGGCATGACCCCGAAAAGTGTGTCCGGCCAAATGGGATCGAGCGTGTTGGGGTATGTGGTGCACCCCTGCAGGGAAGTTAATCTATTCGAATAGCCGTGATCTTCGGTAACAGGACGACTTGGAGTTGTACCTTGACCTTATGACAACTAGAACCGGATACTTAATAAAACACACCCTTCCAAGTGCCAGATACAACCGGTGATCGCTCTCTCACAGGGCGACGAGGGGAGGATCATCGGTTAGGATTATGCTATGCGATGCTACTTGGAGGACTTCAGTCTACTCTCTTCTACATGATGCAAGACGGAGGCTGCCAGAAGCGTAGACTTCGAAAGGACTAGTTATCACCCTCTTATTCTGGCATTCTGCAGTTCGGTCCACATATGATACTCTTATTCCATTTGATACCCATGCATATGTAGTGTAGCTCCTTGCTTGCGAGTACTTTGAATGAGTACTCACGGTTGCTTTCTCCCTCTTTCCCCCCTATCCCTTCTACCTGGTTGTCGCAACCAGATGTTGGAGCCCAGGAGCTAGACGTCACCGTCGACGACGACTCCTACTACACCGGAGGAGCCTACTACTACGTGATGCCCGGTGGCGACGACCAGGAGTAGTTAGGAGGATCCCAGGCAGGAGGCCTGCGCCTCTTTCGATCTATATCCCATTTTGTGTTAGCCATCTTATGGCAACTTGTTTAAATTATGTCTGTACTCAGATATTGTTGCTTCCGCTGACTCGTCTATGATCGAGCTCTTGTATTCGAGCCCTCGAGGCCCCTGGCTTGTAATATGATGCTTGTATGACTTATTTTATTTGTAGAGTTGTGTTGTGATATCTTCCCGTGAGTCCCTGATCTTGATCGTACACGTTTGCGTGTATGATTAGTGTACGATTGAATCGGGGGCGTCACAAGTTGGTATCAGAGCCGACTGCCTGTAGGAACCCCCTTTCCACACTCCTTGGCCGAAGTCGAGTCTAGACATTGCAAAAACTTTTACTAACTTGGCTGTGTGCCTTACGGGCCCACGTCGCCATCTGGGTGGTATTAGGATCTTTTACTCCTCGATCCTTACTCTGGGACTCTGAACTCTCTTCTACTCGGGTTAAATGAATTATGCTAAAATCTAACTTTAGGTTCTCGAAAATACTTCCTCCCGAAGAGCCCCATTCAGGCCAGATGATCGCCTGCTGCACCAGAAGATTTCGTAGTTACTCTCTGCTACTCTTTCGAGACTTTGTGCCCATCGCCTTTGTAAATCCACTACCACTGTTATATCATTAAGGATAACTACGTCCATTTGCCCTTTCAAATCCCATTGATCTTGTTATTACAAGATACATCGAAAATTCTCTGTATTGTTCCGAGAATATTTTGTGCCTGCTGACTTGCAGTTCCTCGCCACCTAAATACCCCTGCGGATAATATCTTGCCCTTATCGAGTATCTGCTCATCCCTAGTTGTTCATGTGTTTCACAATGGTCATCGAAATACTATTCGATCCTCCAAAAATCCTTAGTAGCTTACTGCTCTGCAATACTTGTCGACTTGCATGATGGATGCTTTCCATATGTCTGGCAATATTCGTTAGTATCCTTAGACACCGTCATTTTGATCCTATTGATTCAACATGAGTGCGAATGCCTGCAATCATCGGTTGATCCTTCTAAATTATCTTTCCGGCTCAGACATCATTTTGAACATGAGTTGGGTCTCGACAAATCAAGTTGTCGTCGATTGTACCCCTAAGTCTATTCAACTTATCCATCCCTAATCAGAGCATTACTTCTGATCCCTTGTCTTGGAATTCATAATTCCTTTGCATTTGAACTTTGAATTAGTCAGTTGTTTCTATAATCAGATCTCCTTGCATTTTCTTCCTCTGGTTGAGTACTGATGTTGACATCAGATCCCTTGTGGACCATCGGTTCCTTTGTTGGATTTTATCTGACAGTGTCCTTCATATTAAATAACCTTGTGAGCCTTTCATGGGTATATAATGCCTTTGGTAAATTGTATCGTCTGCTTTTGAACAATGCTCTACTTTTGAGCTGGTGATGTTTACTATTGAAGCTTGCGGAATATGTTTCCCCGATACCCCGATGGGTTGAACCTATGCCTTCCTTATTATGTGTGAACTCGAAAGTCTTCACGAGTCATACTCTTCTGGTATTTTGCTAGATAAAATTTCTACACTACAGCTTCATCAAAAGCGAGAAGTAAAATGAAAGGTTACGCATTAAAGAAGTGGGAGTCGACCTTGAACTTTGTGTTCATGCCCATGGACACGATGTGGATCGTATCATTAAAGCTTCTCTTCAATGAAATACTCCTTGGTATAAGTTTATCTTATATCTGGGATCTGGCATTTTGCAATTGTGGTTCCGACCATGTTCTCCTTGAAATACCATTTCCTGTGCAAGTTTAAGCACTTGTCTTCTGCGGAGTAATACCCCAGACCAACCTCTACTTTGACTTGTCATCGAGTATTACCCCCCTGGTATCTCAATAATATCATGGAACTGCATAACTTCTTATGAGTTCTTCATCAAGTGCTACATTCTCATTGATTCCAATTTTTCGTGGGCTCTGAGTTATTTAACACTCAAAGACATCGATAACTGAATCGAGTCTGCACTGCGATTCAACAACTCTTAGTAATCTTCAATGCTTACAAGTTTGTACTCGATAGTGTCATTCCCAGCTGATTGACTACATCATCATCGTCAGGCTGACTGCTTGACCATTCTACCTATGTCCTTCATCCTAAGGACACAATCCCGACAGTGCTCTAAGCTTACATCGAACCTTCACCATCATATTGTTTGTCTTGAGAGACAACTCTGAATTCCGAGATGGCATCTTATCTATGGTTATAATAACCTTTTGCTTCACCATTCCCTTGGCTTGATGTCATCGCCGAGTGATTGCATCCTCATGGAGCCTCTCGACAAGATTTGTCGTGATCATCATCAACATTTCGAGCTCCTTAAGGATATCAATTGAATTCCCGATGAGAAATACCATCCTTGCCCTCGATGATTTGTGTTATCATCGACCACTCGATTGCCTCCCGTTCAACACAAACTTGTTCGTGTTTTGTGTTATACCTTGAGTTCCTTGCTACCCAGCATTGTTCTTCTTTACCTTGGATATTACCACCTTTTATGTCAAGAATGTTGTGGGAATTTCACCACCTCTCATGCATTCTTGGTACAAGTGATACTTCTTGCCATATCCGTTCATTCTTAGACTATTGATTATTGAATCACCATTCTGACATTGGTCGTGCAACCCAACCCATAATTCGGACGCACCTTTCAACCAATGTTTAATTGTGTATGTTTTTCCTCGAGCATACTTCATTATATTATTTGGTCGGACAAATGCTATCTCCCTATCCACATAATTGTGGAGATGCATCCTTTTGGATACCTCGTTGAATTATTGCGGAGTCCATCAGCCACTTCCTCATCCTCCCCTTGGCTTAATGATGAACCCTTGATCGGGACTCGCTTTCATAGTTCATTTCCCAAGAGTCATATAATGTCATCTCGTCAATTGTGTTGCACCTCTTCTTCTCAGGCACCCCGAGTCTGAGATATCCTAACACCAATCAGATATGAATCCCGGTCAGATATGATGGTTGGGACATATCTCTAAGAGTTATAACACTGGTCCTTATATATTGGTAAGGTGATGTCATGCGCATCACACCTGGCTGGAGGACTTGTGGTTATAGTTTCCATTTTAGTAAGGTTATCCTTTCTTCCATGAGAAAATGGTAAGACTTATTCTATAAGTTGTTCCTGATGGATCCTTTGTGTATCCATAGCCTGATCCTTACCTGATGACCATGTCAATGCTATCTCGAAGCCTGTCTGTGGTACTTCGATTTTCAACAAGAACATTTGAAGCCAATGCTAAATGTTTCTTGCTCAAATTATCCAAACACCATTGTATGGGTATTGTCATGAAATTTCTTTCCCCTTTCCTAAAGAGTTTTTATTATATCCTGCGGGACCCACATGTCATGCTCTGCTTGTCCTTGGGGAGGATATACCCCTGATATATGTGTTTAAACACATTTTCCTTTCCATTATTTGGTTTAACCTTTCTTGTGATCTATATGATCTAAGCAGTAATATTCTCCTGCTTATGTGTATACCTCGGTGTACAATTCTGTCAGCA
Source organism: Triticum urartu (assembly GCF_003073215.2). NCBI lineage: Eukaryota > Viridiplantae > Streptophyta > Magnoliopsida > Poales > Poaceae > Triticum > Triticum urartu. Next base: position 452,096,988 of record NC_053022.1, read on the forward strand.
AGACCCTGCTACTGTTGTTGATGACATTTCGGTAGCCACCGATGGACGGGAACCTTGCCTATTGGCCCGCCTCGTTCAACGAGCGGGAAAATGGTTCTCTTCGTCCCTCGCCCTTGGTATCGATGTTGTTGCCGACATAACTGACAGACTATCCTCTGACATGCCTTTCTTACACGATCGTGCAAGATGTCACCGACCTTCCTACTTTTGACCACATGGTGGGCCCATAACCCACAGTTCCACGGGATCGAAACCTGACTCTCCGGTACCCCCCCTGTTTCCAAAGTTATTCCTCATGCGAGGCGTCATAAGTAATTCACGGGCCACTTGCCTAGTGATCTGTTCTGGTATCAGACGCTATACTTACTCTCGCCGCTCTGAAACCCTGTCTCACTCTGGTTCAGACTTCGAGCAACAATCTATCCTCTTGGAACCTCTTATGGTACCTTCGTACCTTACTCTCGATGTATTTTATATGGTCAACTCGAGAGATAATCTTATGCTCATTCATAGGTTAACCCCAGATGGTTTCCCTCATAAACATTCTGTCGTGACTGAGCTGCCCCTTACCTATTCGTAAGTACGTTGGAGTGCCTGAAGAAAAGGACGACTTCACCATAATGACCTGAAGCAGAGAAATGAAGACATCAATATAATGGATCGACCACTTCGAGAAGAGCAACCAAGACCGAAAAGATTCGTTAGAATTTCGTAACCAAATCCCTTCCCCCTTACTCCCGCTCCTAAATCTCGGGACGAGATTTCTTGTAGTGGAGGAGAATTGTGACGCCCGGGTAATCAAGCTACAGTAACCCTCTGGTAATGATGCCACATCACCTCGATTATTGTTGATAATCTCGTGTTAGCTCGGAACCGAACCAAATTCAAATTTGAATTAAAGTCAAAACAATTAAAGTTTTCAAAAGTCAAAACTAAATTGTCCCTAATGTGTCTAATAATCCATAATAAATGCTGGTGAAGAAATTATCTCTTAATAAAATACTTAAATGCACTAAATAAACTAAAACAGTAGCAAAAAAATGATTATTTAAATGTTTTAAAATGATAAACAATTACAAACTAATATATTTAGGTGCCAAGTTAATTGTGGCAGTGGTATAATTCCTATTACCAATTTAGGGATCATTTTTGTACTTCACAAGACTAGATTACAATGAGGAACAAAATAAAACAGAAAAGAAAATAAATAAAAAGAACAAAAAAAACAAAAAACAAAAAAAAGGACCCCCCCCACTGGGCCAGACGGCCCAGCCGGCCAGGCCACCCACCAGCCCAACTGGGCAAAGGCCCAACTGGCCGGCCCACCCCACTCCCTTAACCCCCTCACGCCGGAACCCAAACCCATCCCGTCGCCCCACTTCCCCCCCCACTCCCCACGTCTCCCTCTCGTTCCCCCCCTCTCTCGTGGATCTGGATCGGGGGCAACCGACGCCCCGATCCCATCGCCCCCGACCCCGGCACGCCCGAACCCGCCGCCTCGTCCCTGCGCCCCGTCTACGCCGTCGTCTCGCCTCCTCACGTCCTCCTCGTCCCGAGCCGAGGCCGCCATTCCGGCGCCGCGCCCTCGACCCCGTCGCCCCGCCGCACTCGTCGCCGGCGACCCGAACGCCGCCCCCTTCCTCGTCCTCCTCCTCGAGCTCGAGACCGCTGCCCCGTTCCCTGCACCTTCCGTGAGCACCCCCCCCTCTCTCCCCGTCCCCGTTGCCCGTTTCGGCCACCGCGCCGCCAAGCCCCGCTCCTGTGCGCTGCCGGCGTCGACTGCGCACGCAAGGCCGCACCCGCCTGCTCGACCCACCCCTCACGCCCGGCCGTGCCCTATGCATGTGCACACTCGCCGCTGCCCCGTGCTGAAGCTCCACGTGCGCCGTGCTCGCCCACCGGTCGCCCGCGCCGTCCGCGGCTTGCGCGTGTCCGCCCCCTTGCTCGCGATGCTCCCCTCGCCCCGATCGCTGTTGCGTCCGCCGCCGCTCGCCGTCCCGCCATTTGCCTGCGCCGCGCCTTCGTTCCCTGCCCCGGCGCCACCCCGACGTGGCCTCGCCGCTGCCGCTGTCGTCCCAGGCGGCCGGGCTTGCCGTGCCCGTGGTCGGCGCCCCTTGCCCATCTGGGCATTTGCCAATCGGGCTGGGTGCCTGCGCCCGTAACCCGCGCGCCCGAATCGATGTGGCCCTTTGGGCCACTGACATGTGGGGCCCGGCCCAGAACGTTAAAAAAAGAGAGAGCAAAAAAAAGGAATTAAAACAATTAATAATTAATTAATTAATTAATTAATTAGTGAATTAATTAACTTAATTAATCTTGTTTAGTTAACCTAATTAAGTATTGTGAGTTAATTAAACTGTGATTAAATTAGTTAGATCCTAATTAGAGTAAACAGTGTATGACATGCGGGACCCACACGTCAGATTGACCCAGTCAACACCCTGTTGACTGCTGACGTCATGCTGACGTCATGATGACGTCAGCAGACACTATTCTGGATAATGTTGATTAAATTAATTAAATAAATCCTAAAATTGATTTAAATCTTTTAAAATTAATATAAAATAAACCGTAGCTCGGATGGAAAAACTTTGTACATGAAAGTTGCTCAGAACGACGAGACGAATTTGGATACGCAGCCCGTTTATCCGCCACGCATCCCTAGCATAGCGAACATGCAACTTTCCCCCTCTGTTTCATCTGTGCGAAAACGCGAAACACCGGGGATACTTTCCCGGATGTTTCCCCCCTTCACCGGTATCACCTCATACCGCGATAGGGCACCCCTAACACCGCTACTTGTCATGTCATGCATCGCCATGCATCTGTTTGCTTAAATATTTATTGTTTCCCCCCCTCTTCTCTCGATAGACTCCGAGGCCGACGCCGCTGCTACCCAGTACGACTACGGAGTTGACGATCCCTCTCTCTTGCCAGAGCAACCAGGCAAGCCCCCCTTTGATCACCAGATATCGCCTACTCTTCTCTATACTGCTTGCATTAGAGTAGTGTAGCATGTTACTGTTTCCCGTTAATCCTATCCTGATGCATAGCCTGTCCTTGCTACTACTGTTGATACCTTTACCTGCAATCCTACTTGCTTAGTATAGGATGCTAGTTTTATCATCAGTGGCTCTACATCCTTGTCCGTCTGCCATGCTATACTATCGGGCCGTGATCACTCGGGAGTTGATCACGGGTATATACTATATACTTTGTACATGATACATGTGGTGATTAAAGACGGGTCGGCTCGTAGGAGCACCCGTGAGTGGATCTTTGAGGTGGAGCGACAGGGCAGGTTCCGACCACCTAGGAGAGAGGTTGGCCTGGCCCTGGTCGGTGTTCGCGAATACTTAACACGCTTAACGAGATCTGGGTATTTGATCTGAGTCTGGCCATTTGGTCTATACCACTAACCATCTACGCGGGGACAGTTATGGAGTACCCGGCGTCGTGGTATCAGCCAAGCCTTCATGACGTCAGCAACGGAGCAGCGCGCGCTGGATTGGACTAGAACGCCACTAGGCTAGGTCTGCTTCCAGCCGCCCACGCAACGTGCAGGTGTGCTAAGGGCGATGGGCCCAGACCCCTGGGCGCTTAGGTTTAGACCGGCGTGCTGACCTCTCTGTTGGTCTAGGTGGGGCTGCGACGTGTTGATCTTCCGAGGCCGGGCATGACCCAGGAAAGTGTGTCCGGCCAAATGGGATCGAGCGTGTTGGGGTATGTGGTGCACCCCTGCAGGGAAGTTAATCTATTCGAATAGCCGTGATCTTCGGTAACAGGACGACTTGGAGTTGTACCTTGACCTTATGACAACTAGAACCGGATACTTAATAAAACACACCCTTCCAAGTGCCAGATACAACCGGTGATCGCTCTCTCACAGGGCGACGAGGGGAGGATCATCGGTTAGGATTATGCTATGCGATGCTACTTGGAGGACTTCAGTCTACTCTCTTCTACATGCTGCAAGACGGAGGCTGCCAGAAGCGTAGTCTTCGAAAGGACTAGTTATCCCCCTCTTATTCTGGCATTCTGCAGTTCAGTCCACATATGATACCCTTATTCCATTTGATACCCATGCATATGTAGTGTAGCTCCTTGCTTGCGAGTACTTTGGATGAGTACTCACGGTTGCTTTCTCCCTCTTTCCCTATCCCTTCTACCTGGTTGTCGCAACCAGATGTTGGAGCCCAGGAGCCAGACGCCACCGTCGACGACGACTCCTACTACACCGGAGGTGCCTACTACTACGTGGTGCCCGCTGAGATGACCAGGAGTAGTTAGGAGGATCCCAGGCAGGAGGCCTGCGCCTCTTTCGATCTGTATCCCAGTTTGTGCTAGCCATCTTATGGCAACTTGTTTAACTTATGTCTGTACTCAAATTTTGTTCCTTCCGCTAACTCGTCTATGATCGAGCACTTGTATTCGAGCCCTCGAGGCCCCTGGCTTGTATTATGATGCTTGTATGACTTATTTATGTTTTAGAGTTGTGTTGTGATATCTTCCCGTGAGTCCCTGATCTTGATCATACACGTTTGCGTGTATGATTAGTGTACGATTGAATCGGGGGCGTCACACGCAGCCTTGGCCCTTCCTCCAAGGAAGGGTGCGCTAGGGAGGAGTCCCTCCTCCCCAAGGCACCTAGGAGGTGCCTTCCCCCTTTAGGACTCTTCCTTTCCTTATCTCTTGGCGCATGGGCCTCTTGGGGCTGGTGCCCTTGGCCCATATAGGCCAAGGCGCACACCCCTACAGCCCATGTGGCCCCCCGGGGCAGGTGGCCCCACCCGGTGGACCCCCGGGACCCTTCCGGTGGTCCCGGTACAATACCGGTGACCCCGAAACTTGTCCCGATGGCCGAAATAGCACTTCCTATATATAATTCTTTACCTCCGGACCATTCCGGAACTCCTCGTGACGTCCGGGATCTCATCCGAGACTCCGAACAACTTTCGGGTTACCGCATACTAATATCTCTATAACCCTAGCGTCACCGAACCTTAAGTGTGTAGACCCTACGGGTTCGGGAGACATGCAGACATGACCGAGATGACTCTCCGGTCAATAACCAACAGCGGGATCTGGATACCCATGTTGGCTCCCACATGCTCCTCGATGATCTCATCGGATGAACCACGATGTCGAGGATTCAATCAATCCCGTATACAATTCCCTTTGTCTATCGGTACGATACTTGCCCGAGATTCGATCGTCGGTATCCCGATACCTTGTTCAATCTCGTTACCGGCAAGTCTCTTTACTCGTTCCGTAACACATCATCCCGTGATCAACTCCTTGATCACACTGTGCACATTATGATGATGTCCTACCGAGTGGGCCCAGAGATACCTCTCCGTTTACACGGAGTGACAAATCCCAGTCTCGATTCGTGCCAACCCAACAGACACTTTCGGAGATACCTGTAGTGTACCTTTATAGCCACCCAGTTACGTTGTGACGTTTGGCACACCCAAAGCACTCCTACGGTATCCGGGAGTTGCACAATCTCATGGTCTAAGGAAATGATACTTGACATTAGAAAAGCTTTAGCATACGAACTACATGATCTTGTGCTAGGCTTAGGATTGGGTCTTGTCCATCACATCATTCTCCTAATGATGTGATCCCGTTATCAACGACATCCAATGTCCATGGTTAGGAAACCGTAACCATCTATTGATCAACGAGCTAGTCAACTAGAGGTTTACTAGGGACATGGTGTTGTCTATGTATCCACACATGTATCTGAGTTTCCTATCAATACAATTCTAGCATGGATAATAAACGATTATCATGAACAAGGAAATATAATAATAACTAATTTATTATTGCCTCTAGGGCATATTTCCAACAGTCTCCCACTTGCACTAGAGTCAATAATCCAGTTCACATCGATATGTGATTAACACTCAAGGTCACATCCCCATGTGACTAACACCCAAACAGTTTACTAGAGTCAATAATCTAGTTCACATTACCATGTGATTAACACTCGATGAGTTCTGGGTTTGATCATGTTATGCTTGTGAGAGATGTTATAGTCAACGGGTCTGAATCTTTCAGATCCGTATGTACTTCGCAAATTTCTATGTCATCTTGTAGATGCTACTACTACGCTACATTTGGAGCTATTCCAAATAACTGTTTTACTTGGAGCTATTCTAAATTGTTGCTCCATTATACATATCCGGCATCTCTACTCAGAGCTATCCGGATAGGTGTGAAGCTTGCATCGACGTAACTCTTTACGTCGAACTCTTTATCACCTCCATAACCGAGAAACATATCCTTATTCCTCTAAGGATAATTTAGACCGCTATCTGGTGATCTACTCCTAGATTACCTTTGTACCCTCTTACCAGATATGTGGCAAGGCACACTCAGGTGCGGTACTTAGCATGGCATACCGTATAGAGCCTATGACAAAAGCATAGGGGACAACATTCGTCCTTTCTCTTTCTTCTGCCATGGTCGAGCTTTAAGTCTTAACTTCATACCTTATAACTCAGGCAAGAAATCCTTCTTTGACTGATCCATCTTGAACACCTTCAAGATCATGTCAAGGTATGTGCTCATTTGAAAGTACCATTAAGCGTTTTGATCTATCCTTATAGATCTTGATGCTCAATGTTCAAGTAGCTTAATCCAGGCTTTCCATTGAAAAACACCTTTCAAATGACCCTATATGCTTTCCAGAAATTCTACGTCATTTCTGATCCACAATATGTCAACAACATATACTCATCAGAAATTCTATAGTGCTCCCACTCACTTCTTTGGAAATACAAGTTTCTCATAAACTTTGTATAAACCCAAAATCTTTGATCATCATCAAAGCATACATTCCAACTCCAAGATGCTTACTCCAGTCCCTAGAAGGTTTGCTAGAGCTTTGCATACTTATTAGCATCTTTCAGGATTGACAAAACCTTCCGGTTTGTATCACATACAACCTTTCCTCAAAAAAAACATCGAGGAAACAATGTTTTGACATCCTATCTGCAAGATTTCATAAATAATGCAGTAATCGCTAATATAATTCCAACAGACTCTTAGCATCGCTATGAGTGAGAAAGTCTCATCGTAGTCAACTCCTTGAACTTGTCGGAAAACATCATAACGACAAGTCGAGCTTTCTTAATGGTGACATTTACCATCATTGTTCGTCTTCCTTTTAAAATCCATCTGTACTCAACAGCCTCACGACCATCGAGTTGTTCTGTCAAAGTCTACACTTTGTTTCCATACATGGATCCTCTCTCGGATTTTATGGCCTCGAGCCATTTATCGGAATCCGGGCCCACCATCGCTTCTCCATAGCTCGTAGGTTCATTGTTGTCTAGCAACATGACTTCCAAGACAGGATTACGTACCACTCTGAAGTAGTACGCATCCTTGTCATCCCACGAGGTTTGGTAGTGACTTGATCTGAAGTTTCATGATCACTATCATAAGCTTCCACTTCAATTGGTGTAGGTGCCACAGGAACAACTCCCTGTGCCCTGTCACACACTAGTTGAAGAGACGGTTTAATAACCTCATCAAGTCTCCACCATCCTCCCATTCAATTCTTTCGAGAGAAACTTTTCCTCGAGAAAGGACCCGATTCTAGAAACAATCCCTTATTGCTTTCGAATCTGAGACAGGAGGTATACCCAACTGTTTTGGGTGTCCTATGAAGATGCATTTATCCGCTTTGGGTTCGAGCTTATCAGCCTGAAACTTTTCACATAAGCGTCGCAGCCCCAAACTTTTAAGAAATGACAGCTTAGGTTTCTCTAAACCATAGTTCATACGGTGTCATCTCATCGGAATTACGTGGTGCCCTATTTAAAGTGAATGTGGTTGTCTTTAATGCCTAACCCATAAACTATCGTGGTAATTCGATAAGAGACATCATGGTATGCATCATATACAATAGGGTGCAGTTATGATGTTCGGACACACCATCACACTATGGTGTTCCAGGCTGTATTAGTTGTGAAAGAATTTCCACAATGTCTTAATTCTGTGCCAAACTCGTAATTCAGATATTCATCTCTATGATCATATCATAGATATTTTATCCTCTTGTCACGACGATCTTTCAACTTCACCCTGAAATTACTTGAACCTTTCAATAATTCAGACTCGTGATTCATTAAGTAAATATACTCAACATCTACTCAAATCATCTGTGAAGTAAGAACATAACGATATCCACTACATGCCTCAGCACTCATTGGACTGCACACATCAAAATGTATTACTTCCAACAAGTTGCTTTCTAGTTCCATTTTACCGAAAACGAGGCTTTCAGTCATCTTGCCCATGTGGTATGATTTGCATGTCTCAAGTGATTCAAAATCAAGTGAGTCCAAACAGTCCATTTGCATGGAGTTTCTTCATGCATATACACCAATAGACATGGTTCGCATGTCTCAAACTTTTCAAAAATGAGTGAGTCCAAACATGGAGTCTCTTCATGCGTTTTATACCGATATGACTTAAGTGGCAGTGCCACAAGTAGGTGGTACTATCATTACTATCTTATATCTTTTGGCATGAACATGTGTATCACTATGATCGAGATTCAATGAACCATTCATTTTAGGTGTAAGACCATTGAAGGTATTATTCAAATAAAAAGAGTAACCATTATTCTCCTTAAAGAATAACCGTATTGCGATAAACATGATCCAATCATGTCTATGCTCAACGCAAAAACCAAATAACAATTATTTAGGTTTAACACCAATCTCGATGGTAGAGGGAGCGTGCGATGCTTGATCACATCAAGCTTGGAAAAACTTCCAACACATATTGCCAGCTCACCTTTAGCTAGTCTCCGTTTACTCCGCAGCCTTTTATTTTGAGTTACTAACACTTAGCAACCGAACCAGTATCTAATACCCTGGTGCTACTAGGAGTACTAGTAAAGTACACATTAACACAATGTATATCCAATATACTTCTATCGACCTTGCCAGCCTTCTCATCTACCAAGTATCTAGGGAAATTCTGCTCCAGTGGTTGTTCCCCTTATTACAGAAGCACTTAGTCTCGGGTTTGGGTTCAACCTTGGGTTTCTTCACTAGAGCAGCAGCTGATTTGCCGTTTCATGAAGTTTCCCTTCTTGCCCTTGCCCATCTTGAAACTAGTGGTTTCACCAACCATCAACAATTGATGCTCCTTCTTGATTTCTACTTTTGTGGTGTCAAACATCGTGAATATCTCAAGGATCATCATATATGTCCCTGATATATAATAGTTCATCATGAAGCTCTAGCAGCTTGGTGGTAATGACTTCGGAGAACCATCACTATTTCATCTGGAAGATCAACTCCCACTCGATTCAAGCGATTGTTGTACTCAGACAATCTGAGCACAAGCTCAACAATTGAGCTTTTCTCCCTTAGTTTGCAGGCTAAGAAAATCGTCGGAGGTCTTATACCTCTTGACGTGGGCACGAGCCTGAAATCACAATTTCAGCCCTCGAAACATCTCATATGTTTCGCGACGTTTCAAAACGTCTTCGGTGCCTCAACTCTAAACCGTTTAATTGAACTATCACGTAGTTATAAAAATGTGTATGTCAGATGTTCGCAACATCCACAGACGACGTTCGAGGTTCAGCACACTGAGCGGTGCATTAAGGACATAAGCCTTCTATGAAGCAATGAGGACAATCCTCACTTTACGGACCTAGTCCGCATAATTGCTACTATCAACTTTCAAGTAATTTTTCTCTAGGAACATATCTAAATAGTAGAACTGAAGCGCGAGCTACGACATAATTTGCGAAGACCTTTTGACTATGTTCAGGATAATTAAGTTCATCTTACGAACTCCCACTCAGATAGACATCCCTCCAGTCATCTAAGTGATTACATGATCCGATTCAACTAGGCCGTGTCCGATCATCATGTGAGACAGACTAGTCAACATCGGTGAACATCTTCATGTTGATCGTATCTTCTATACGACTCATGCTCGACCTTTCGGTCTCTTGTGTTCCGAGGCCATGTCTGTACATGCTAGGCTCGTCAAGTTAACCTAAGTGTTTCGCATGTGTTCCGAGGCCATGTCTGTACATGCTAGGCTCGTCAACACCCGTTGTATTCGAACGTAAGAATCTATACACCCAATCATCACGTGGTGCTTCGAAACAACAAACTTTCACAACGGTGCACAGTTAGGGGGAACACTTTCTTGAAATTTTAATGAGGGATCATCTTATTTACTACCGTCGTTCTAAGCAAATAAGATGTATAAACATGATAAACATCACATGCAATCAAACAGTGACATGATATGGCCAATATCATATTGCTCCTTTTGATCTCCATCTTCGGGGCTCCATGATCATCATCGTGACCGGCATGACACCATGATCTCCATCATCGTGTCTTCATGAAGTTGTCTCGCCAACTATTACTTCTACTTCTACAGCTAACGGTTAGCAATAAAGTAAAGTAATTACATGACGTTTATGTTGACACGCAGGTCATAAATAAATTAAGACAACTCCTATGGCTCCTGTCGGTTGTCATACTCATCGACATGCAAGTCGTGATTCCTATTACAAGAACATGATCATCTCATACATCACATATATCATTCATCACATCCTTTGGCCATATCACATCACATAGCATACCCTGCAAAAACAAGTTAGACGTCCTCTAATTGTTGTGCATGTTTTACGTGGCTGCTATGGGTTTCTAGCAAGAACGTTTCTTACCTACGCAAAAACCACAACGTGATATGCCAATTGCTATTTACGCTTCATAAGGACCCTTTTCATCGAATCAGATCCGACTAAAGTGGGAGAGACAGACACCCGCTAGCCACCTTATGCAACTAGTGCATGTCAGTCGGTGGAACCAGTCTCACGTAAGAGTACATGTAAGGTCGGTCCGGGCCGCTTCATCCCACAATGCCACCGAATCAAGATTGGACTAGTAACGGTAAGCATATTGAACAAAATCAACGCCCACAACTACTTTGTGTTCTACTCGTGCATAGAAACTACGCATAGACCTACCTCATGATGCCACTGTTGGGGAACGTAGCAATAATTCAAAATTTTCCTACGTGTCACCAAGATCAATCTATGGAGTCATCTAGCAATGAGGGAGGAGTGGATCTACATACCCTAGTAGATCGCGCGCGCGGAAGCGTTCAAGAGAACGGGGTTGATGGAGTCGTACTCGTCGTGATCCAAATCACCGATGATCCTAGCGCCGAACGGACGGCACCTCCGCGTTCAACACACGTATGGAGCAGCGACGTCTCCTCCTTCTTGATCCAGCAAGGGGGAGGAGAGGTTGATGGAGATCCAGCAGCACGACGGCGTGGTGGTGGAAGTAGCAGGATTCCAACAGGGCTTCGCCAAGCGCTGCGGGAGGAGGGAGATGTGTCATGGGAGGGAGAGGGAGGCGCCAGGGCTTAGGTATGGTTGCCCTCCCTTCCCCCCACTATATATAGGGCCAAGGGAGAGGGGGGCGTAGCCTTGGCCCTTCCTCCAAGGAAGGGTGCGGCCAGGGAGGAGTCCCTCCTCCCCAAGGCACCTCGGAGGTGCCTTCCCCCTTTAGGACTCTTCCTTTCCTTATCTCTTGGCGCATGGGCCTCTTGGGGCTGGTGCCCTTGGCCCATATAGGCCAAGGCGCACACCCCTACAGCCCATGTGGCCCCCCGGGGTGGGTGGCCCCACCCGGTGGACCCCCGGGACCCTTCCGGTGGTCCCGGTACAATACCGGTGACCCCGAAACTTGTCCCGATGGCCGAAATAGCACTTCCTACATATAATTCTTTACCTCCGGACCATTTCGAAACTCCTCGTGACGTCCGGGATCTCATCCCAAGACTCCGAACAACTTTCGGGTTACCGCATACTAATATCTCTATAACCCTAGCGTCACCGAACCTTAAGTGTGTAGACCCTACGGGTTCGGGAGACATGCAGACATGACCGAGATGACTCTCCGGTCAATAACCAACAGCGGGATCTGGATACCCATGTTGGCTCCCACATGCTCCTCGATGATCTCATCGGATGAACCACGATGTCGAGGATTCAATCAATCTCGCATACAATTCCCTTTGTCTATCGGTATGTTACTTGCCCGAGATTCGATCGTCAGTATCCCGATACCTTGTTCAATCTCGTTACCGGCAAGTCTCTTTACTCATTCCGTAACACATCATCCCATGATCAACTCCTTGATCACACTGTGCACATTATGATGATGTCCTACCGAGTGGGCCCAGAGATACCTCTCCGTCACATGGAGTGACAAATCCCAGTCTCGATTCGTGCCAACCCAACAGACACTTTCGGAGATACCTGTAGTGTACCTTTATAGCCACCCAGTTACGTTGTGACGTTTGGCACACCCAAAGCACTCCTACGGTATCCGGGAGTTGCACAATCTCATGGTCTAAGGAAATAATACTTGACATTAGAAAAGCTTTAGCATACGAACTACATGATCTTGTGCTAGGCTTAGGATTGGGTCTTGTCCATCACATCATTCTCCTAATGATGTGATCCGTTATCAACGACATCCAATGTCCATGGTCAGGAAACGTAACCATCTATTGATCAACGAGCTAGTCAACTAGAGGCTTACTAGGGACATGGTGTTGTCTATGTATCCACACATGTATCTGAGTTTCCTATCAATACAATTCTAGCATGGATAATAAACGATTATCATGAACAAGGAAATATAATAATAACTAATTTATTATTGCCTCTAGGGTATATTTCCAACAGTGCCCACAGAAATTTGCTAGCTGAGTTGCCCTTGAACGAGTGAGTGGACCGGGTGCATTGATGCTATCAATTATTCTTTCAATCTGCACTTCATTGCCAACGCGAGGATGTACAGGGCGAAGACTTTGCTCTTGCTGATCATTGTCGTTGTTAGAAGGAATGTCTTTAGGCTGAGCATTGTCTTCATGTTGATCAGGTGCTGAGATGATAAGTTCTTCTTCAGGACGAGCTTCAGAAGGTATAATTTCTCCAGTTCCCATTAGTTTGATTGATTCACTGGATGGAACTTCATCTAGCGTATTTGGCAGTTGCTCTCTTTGTGAACCATTGGTCTCATCGAACCGCACATCCACTGTTTCGACCACTTTGTAATGAAAGAGATTGAAGACTCTGTAGGAGTGCGAATCCTTTCCATATCCAAGCATAAAACCCTCATGTGCTTTTGGTGCAAACTTTGAGGTGTGATGTGGGTCCTTGATCCAGCACCTTGCGCCAAATACTCTGAAGTAACTGACATTTGGCTTCTTGCCAGTAAGGAGCTCATAAGATGTCTTGTTCAGAAGCTTGTGAAGATAAACACGATTGATTGTATGGCATGCAGTATCAATGGCTTCAGGCCAGAATTTTCTTGGGGTCTTGTATTCATCTAGCATCGTTCTGGCCATCTCAATGAGTGTTCTGTTCTTGCGTTCGACGACGCCATTCTGCTGTGGCGTGTACGGGGCTGAGAATTCATGTGTGATGCCCAAGGTATCAAGATATGTATCAAGGCTAGTGTTCTTGAATTCAGTGCCATTGTCACTTCTGATGTGCTTTATCTTGGCGCCAGAATTGTTCATAGCTCGATTGGCGAAGCGTCTGAAGACATCCTGCACTTCAGTCTTGTAAAGGATTATGTGCACCCAAGTGTATCTAGAGTAATCATCAACAATAACGAAGCCATAGAGGCATGCAGTAGTAGTAAGAGTTGAGTAATGAGTGGGACCGAAAAGATCCATGTGAAGCAGTTCGAAGGGTCGAGTAGTGGTCATGATTGTCTTCGAAGGATGTTTGGCCCTCTTCATCTTCCCTGCTTCATAGGCACCGCATAAGTGGTCTTTCTTGAACTTGACGCCCTCGATGCCTATGACATGCTTCTTCGCAAGGGTGTGGAGGTTCCTCATGCTAGCATGCCCAAGCCTCCGATGCCAGAGCCAGCATTCTGAAGCTTTTGCTATAAGACATACGGCAAGCTGTGGTCCTGCTGAGAAATCTACTACGTACAGATCATCTTTTCGATACCCTTCAAACACTAGAGACTTGTCAGATTCCATTAGTACAAGGCAATGATATTTTCCAAATATTACGATCATGTTCAAATCGCAAAGCATTGAGACAGTCATTAAGTTGAAGCCAAGGGATTCAACAAACATGACTTTGTCCATGTGTTGATCCCTTGAGATTGCAACTCTACCTAGACCCAATACCTTAATTTTACCAGTGTCAGCAAATGTGATGTGGCTCTTGTCGGATGGACGTAAGGTTGAGTCCATAAGAGGACTTCTTTTGCCAGTCATGTGATTTGTACACCCACTATCAATAATCCATTCTGAAGACGCTGGTGTCGTACCCTACAGTGCAGTTAGGGGGATAGGCTTCACCAAGAGCATTGTGAAGCAAAAACATTTGACGAACCAATGGGTTATGAAAGCTTAGATCCAGATTAGGACTAATAGGGAGAGTAGCAAGCGATTCAGGAACGAAGTACATAGTAAGACCATTCGGGCATTTGATCTTGCGCCCTACAAGATGTTTAAGGTCCCCAGCAATGGCGTCAGACGATTTTGGTTTTCTGCTGGAGACCTTTCCCTGCAAAAGAGAGTTAAGCTTTCTTAGCCACCCACATCTTCAAGGGTGGCTGAGAAGCAATAAGTCTAAGTGCAGCATCTGAGAACTTTGGCTTTGGAGCCCTAGCAAACAGTCTTGCAGGCGGACAATAGTACTCATAAGAATAAGCAGAATAGTTCTTGGTCTTATGAACATGGCGGTTTGATGAACCGCTCTCATATTCATATGCCTGAGTATGGTTTCCCTGCAAAACATTTGCGTTAGTGCGACTCAGGTGAGTCCTCTGTCTGTATGAAGCCTTTGGACCGTATGAAGCCTTTGGTCTGAGGTTTGTCTTCTTCACGTGAGGTGTCATGATGACATTCACAGGAAGATTCTCCAGACACCTTTTCGGAACCCAGATCTTCTTCATAGGCGGTCCATTCCTGCAGTTAGTACCAATGTACCTGGCAAACACTTCACCATTCTGATTCTTAAACAGTTATAGTTTGCATCAAAGGATTCATCAATGATAATGGGGTTAGCACAAGTGAAGCCAGATAGATTGGATGGATCTGCTGAAGGTTCCTTTGCAGCAACCCACGTGGTTTTGGGGTACTGCTCAGGTTTCCAGTAAGAGCCATCAGCATTCATTTTCCTTACGAACCCAACACCCTCTTTCCTCGGGTTTCGGTTCAGAATCTGCTTTTTGAGGACATCACATAGTGTCTGATGCCCTTTAAGACTTTTGTACATCCCTGTTTCAAGCAATGTCTTCAACCTAGCATTCTCATCAGCAATAGCAGTGGTATCCTCAGCAGAGGGGTTAGTTACCACATCAACAGTTGAAGATATTGCAACAGTAGTAGCAGTAGAACATTCAGCAACAGAAGTAGCATTATCACGCTCAATGCATTTAAGACATGGTGGTTCAAATCCTTCCTGAGCGGAACTGATCTGTTTGGAGTGAAGTGACTCGTTTTCCTTTTGAAGATCTTCATGAACCGCTCTCAATTTCTCAAGATCTTGCTTCCTTTGAAGATAATCATAGGAAAGCTTTTCATGAGTTGTTGAGAGTTTCATGACGACTTTCAAGTTCCTGATACTTAACGTGAAGATTTTTTATGTCTTCAATTAAGGATTCAGATCGAGTCATTTCAGCACCTAACAGATCATCGCTTCTGTCTAACAGTTTTTGAATATGTTCCATAGCTTTCTGTGTTCAGTTGCAATTTTAGCAAGTGTTTTGTAGCTGGGTTTTGAATCACAATCAGAGTCATCGTCACTAGATGTTTGATAGTGAGTAGTGCGTGTGTTTACCTTGGCACCGCGTGCCATGAAGCAGTAGGTAGAAGCGGAGTAGTCCTTGTCATTTGCATCGGTGTCGGTGACGAGGTCATTGTCTTCAGTATTGAAGATGGACTTGGCAACGTATGCTGTAGCCAGACTTGCGACGCCTGAATCGGACTCCTCCTCAGACTCCACCTCCGCCTCCTCAGAAGCGGACTCCTCCTCTGAATCCATTTCCTTGCCAACAAACGCACGTGCCTTGCCAGATGAGCTCTTCTTGTGTGATGAAGACTTTGAGGAAGACTTGGACGAAGACTTTGAGTATTTCTTCTTCTTGTTGTCGTCAGAGTCATATTCCTTGCTCTTCTTCTTCTTTTTGTTCTCATTGTCCCACTGTGGACACTCAGAGATGAAGTGGCCAGGTTTCTTGCACTTGTGACATGTTTTCTTCTTGTAGTCGTGAGCAGAAGCTTCATCATTCCTTGAGCTTGATCGGGAAGACTTTCTGAAGCCTTTCTTCTTGGTGAATTTTTGGAACTTCTTCACAAGCATAGCAAGTTCTCTTCCAATGTCTTCAGGATCATCAGAACTGCTGTCAGATTCTTCTTCAGATGAGGAGACAGCTTTTGCCTTCAAGGCACGAGTTCGCCCATAGTTTGGACCGTAGATATCTCTTTTCTCAGAAAGCTGAAACTCCATGTGTGTTGAGCCTCTCAAGTATGTCGGACGGATCGAGTGTCTTGAAGTCAGGTCGTTCTTGAATCATCAGGGCTAGGGTGTCAAACGAACTGTCAAGTGATCTCAGTAGTGTCTTGACGACTTCATGCTTGGTGATCTCAGTAGCGCCGAGGGCTTGAAGCTCATTTGTGATGTCAGTGAGTCGATCAAATGTGCTGGACATTCTCATTGTCATTTCGCTTGAAGCGGTTGAAGAGGTTGCGAGGACAACTGATTCTCTGATCTCTCTGGTTGAGATGGCTTTCATTGACCTTGGAGAGCAGTCCCAGACCAGTTTAGAATGTCTTCAAAGCACTCACACTGGCCATATTGTCTTTGGTCGGTGACCACAGATGATATTCTTGGAGTAGAGTCCAGTTTGAAAAAATTTCTTGACGTCAGCAGAGTGACACCTTCTCCAGCCTTGGGACGGCGTTTTCGACGACAACATACCATAGGTCGACGTCAAATGGCTTCAAGATGCATGCGCATCCTTATTCTTCAGTAGGGATATTCAGTTCCATCGAAGACGGGGCACGCAGCGGAGACTTTAATTATCCCTGCAGTCGACATAGCTAAAACTCCAGGTGGTTAAACCGAATCACACAGAACAAGGGAGCACCTTGCTCTGATACCAATTGAAAGTGCGTTATATCGACTAGAGGGGGGGTGAATAGGCGATTTTTATGAAAGTCTTCAAAACGTGGAAGTTATGAAGACAAACGATAGAAATAAACCTATTACCCTGCAGCGGAAGGTAGACTACACTAGGCAAGCCATAGTCAAGTATTCAATGAGTGAAAGCACAATGACTTAATAGCAGCAATGTAGTAAGGATCAGGTAGGAAGATATTATGAAGCCATACAGAACATGCAGTCACTCAGTGAAGACAAAAGATAGTGAAACATACAATGACTTCACAAGGAGCAACAGTAAGTAAAGGGAAGGGAAGATGAAACCAGTGACTCGTTGAAGACAATGATTTGTTGGACCAGTTCCAGTTGCTGTGACAACTGTATGTCTGGTTGGGGAGTGTGGCGCCCCCGATTTAATCATACACTAATCATACACGCAAACGTGTACGATCAAGATCAGGGACTCACGGGAAGATATCACAACACAACTCTACAAATAAAATAAGTCATACAAGCATCATATTACAAGCCAGGGGCCTCGAGGGCTCGAATACAAGAGCTCGATCATAGACGAGTCAGCGGAAGCAACAATATCTGAGTACAGACATAAGTTAAACAAGTTTGCCTTAAGAAGGCTAGCACAAACTGGGATACAGATCGAAAGAGGCGCAGGCCTCCTGCCTGGGATCCTCCTAAACTACTCCTGGTCGTCGTCAGCAGGCATCACGTAGTAGTAGGCACCTCCGGTGTAGTAGGAGTCGTCGTCGAAGGTGGCGTCTGGCTCCTGGGCTCCAACATCTGGTTGCGACAACCAGGTAGAAGGGATAGGGGGAAAAGAGGGAGAAAGCAACCGTGAGTACTCATCCAAAGTACTCGCAAGCAAGGAGCTACACTACATATGCATGGGTAAATGTGTAAAGGGCCATATCGGTGGACTGAACTGCAGAAAGCCAGAATAAGAGGGGGGTAGCTAATCCTTTCGAAGACTACGCTTCTGGCAGCCTCCGTCTTGCAGCATGTAGAAGGGAGTAGACTGAAGTCCTCCAAGTATCATCGCATAGCATAATCCTAACCGATGATCCTCCCCTCGTCGCCCTGTGAGAGAGCGATCACCGGTTGTATCTGGCACTTGGAAGGGTGTGTTTTATTAAGTATCCGGTTCTAGTTGTCATAAGGTCAAGGTACAACTCCAAGTCGTCCTGTTACCGAAGATCACGGCTATTCGAATAGATTAACTTCCCTGCAGGGGTGCACCACATACCCCAACACGCTTGATCCCATTTGGCCGGACACACTTTTCGGGGTCATGCCCGGCCGCGAAAGATCAACACGTCGCAGCCCCACCTAGGCACAACAGAGAGGTCAGCACGCCGGTCTAAACCTAAGCGCACAGGGGTCTGGGCCCATCGCCCTTAGCACACCTGCACGTTGCGGAACGCGGCCGGAAGCAGAACTAGCCCCTTAATACAAGAGCAGGCTTACGTTCCAATCCGGCGCGCGCCGCTCAGTCGCTGACGTCACGAAGGCTTCGGCTGATACCACGACGGATACCCATAACTCCCGCGTAGATGGTTAGTGCGTATAAGCCAGATGGCCAGACTCAGATCAAATACCCAGATCTCGTTAGCGTGTTAAGTATCCGCGAACGCTGACCAGGGCCAGGCCCACCTCTCTCCTAGGTGGTCTGAACCTGCCCTGTCGCTCCGCCTCAAAGATCCACTCGCGGGTGCTCCTACGAGCCGACCCGTCTTTAATCACCACATGTATCAAGTATAAAGTACATAGTATAAACCCGCGATCACCTCCCGAGTGATCACGGCCCGATAGTATAGCACAGGCAGACGGACAAGAATGTAGGGCCACAGATGGAAATACTAGCATCCTATACTAAGCAAGTAGGATTGCAGGTAAAGGTATCAACAGTAGTAGCAAGGACAGGCTATGCATCAGGATAGGAATAACGAAAACAGTAACATGTTACACTACTCTAATGCAAGCAGTATAGAGGAGAGTAGGCGATATCTGGTGATCAAGGGGGGGGGCTTGCCTGGTTGCTCTGGCAAGAGAGAGGGATCGTCAACTCCGTAGTCGTACTGGGTAGCAGCGGCGTCGGTCTCGGTGTCTATCGAGAGAAGAGGGGGGAGAAACAATAAATATATAAGCAAGCATATGCATAGTGATGCATGACATGACAAGTAACGGCGTTAGAGGTGCCCTAACGCGGTAGTAGGTGATACCGGTGAAGGGGGATGACATCCGGAAAAGTATCCCCGGTGTTTCGCGTTTTCGGGCAGAGGAGCCGGAGGGGGAAGTTGTGTGTTCACTATGCTAGGGATGCGTGACGAACGAACAGGCCGCGTATCTAGATACGTCTCGTCGTTCTGAGCAACTTTCATGTATAAAACTTTTTCATCCGAGTTACGGATTAAAAGATATGATTTTCTAAAGATTTTATTAATTTCTGGAATTTAATTAATTATTTAAATTAATTCGAAAAACAGATTAATGACATCAGCATGATGTCATGCTGACATCAGCAGTCAACAGGGTTGACTTGGTCAACCTGACCAGTGGGTCCAGTGGGACCCACCTGTCATACACTGTTTAGGTTAATTAGAGATTAGTTAATTTAAACATGATTAATTAACTTAATTAATTCACTAATTAATTAAATAATTAATTATTAATTTTATTAATTCATTTTTTTTATAAAACGTTCTGGGGCCGGGCCCCACATGTCTGTGGCCCATCGGGGCCTAGAGGGCGCGGGCGAGCGGGTGCGGGCGCTCGCCCGAACGGGGCGCGGGCAAGGCCGTGGCCGGCGATGGCCACCGGAGCGGCGGCGCGGCACCGGCAAGGGGAAGCAGGGGCGAGGCCAGGTGCAGTGGTGGCCGGCGGAAAGGCGGGGCCGCAAGGGCCACCGCAGGCGCGGCGGGCGCTAGGGAGGCGCAGCGGCAGCAGCGGTGCGCGGCCACGGCGGGGCTCGTGCGGTCGCGGTCGAGGGATAGGGGAGAGGGAGGAGCGGGGCGGCGCGCGCCCGTGCACGCGGTGGCAAGGGGCGACAAGCGGCGGCGCTTCGAGTGGAGGACGCGGGTCTCCGAGCGGCGCCGCGGTGCAGTGGCCGGAGTCGGGCGGCGGGTGCAGCGAGCAGGAGGGCACGGGGCCGTGGGCGGGCACTGGCCGGTCGGGAACGTGGCGCGGGCGCGGCCAGAGGTCGCCGGGCGCGGGCCAGGTGAGGGGGAGAGAAGGAGAGGCCAGGGGCGACCGGGCTGCAGCGGGGTTGTGCCGGGGCGCACGGGCGCGCGCGAGGTTGAGCGGGCGCGGCCGGGGCCTGGTGGCCGCGAGCGTGTGGTCGGGCGTGCGCACGCGGGAGGAAGCGGCGGCAGGCGAGCGCTGCGGGTGAGCGCGCGGAGGAGCACGACCGCGTCGACGGGGACGAGGGGGAGGAAGAGGCTGGGGGCCTCACCGGGTGCCTGTAGGGACTGGGCAACGGGGGTCGAGGTGGAGAGATGGGGACGGTGCGGCGAAGAGGATGCAGGCCGGCGAGGGAGGGTGGCGAGCTCCGGGCGTCGGCGAGCGACGGCGACCTCCTCCGATCCCGATCCAATCGGGAGAGAGGGGGAGATATTTTGTGCGGGGGGAAGTAGGGGGTGTCGGTGGAGTGGGGTGAGGTGGTGAGTGGATAAGGGGGGAGGGCGGCCGGTTGGGCCTGCGGCCGATTGGGCCGGCCAGCTGAGCCGATTCCCAGTAGGGGCCTCCCTCTTTCTTTTTTTTGTTTTCTGTTGTTTGTTTTTCCCCTTTGTATTTTCTTTTACTATTTCTTTTCTGTTTTAATTTATTCAAAAGCAGTTAGGCATTTTATAAAAATGTGTTTACTTCACCATAATTACCGATGCAATAATAGACATAGCCCGAACATTTTATTTTTAATATTTGAAAACTTTTATTGTCGACTTTTAAATTTAAGTTTGAATTTGACACGGTTTCGAATTATCCCGAGATTAGTAACAGTAATCGCAGATGTCATGGCATCATTAGGAGAGTTTTACTGTAGCCAAATTATCCGGGCGTTACAGGGAGGCTAGGTATTTAAACCTTAGGACACACGGTCCCGGACACCCAGTCCTGAACACGCAGCTCAGGACACCCAGTCCTCACCGTATTCCCCTTGAGCTAAGGTCACACAGACCTCGCCCAATCACTCTGGTAAGTCTTCAAGGTAGACTCCCAAACCTTCACAGACTTCGTTCACCGGCAATCCACAATGTCTCTTGGATGCTCAGAACGCGACGCCTAACCAGCTGGAGGATGCACAGTCCTCAAGTGTAATAAGTTTTCAGATCACACAGACAAGAAGACTTAAGTGATGCCCAATTCTCTCTGGCTCTGGGTGGTTAGGGATTTATCCTCGCAAGGAATTCTCTCTCAAAGGCTTCGAGGTGGGTTGCTCTCAAACGACAAAAGCCGTACTCTCAATCTGAGCAGCCAACCGTTTATGGTTGTGGGGGGTGGGCTATTTATAGCCACTTGGCAACCCGACCTGATTTGTCCGAAATGACCCTGGGTCACTCAGGAACTGACACGTGTTCCAACGGTCAGATTTCAAACTCACAGGGCAACTTTACTTGGGCTACAAGCAAAGCTGACTTGTCCGACTCTAGACAAGATTCGCTCTCATAGTCTTCACTCGAAGACATAGGTTTTTGTTTAGGCATCACTTCAGTCATTCTGACTGGTTCTCTTGGACCCCACTTAACAGTACGGTGGTTCCTATGACTCAACACAAAAGAAAAAGAACTACGAAAGATCTAAGTCTTCGAGCTCCATAGGCTTCATGTGGTGTCTTCTCTTGTCATAGTCTTCAATGTGAATATTTTCATTTACCACCGTTGACTTCAATGTCTTCATACATTTTTAGGGGTCCTCTCTGGTAGGAAAACCGAATCAATGAGGGACTTCTACCTGTGTTATCCTGCAATTCTCACAAACACATTAGTCCCTCAACTAGGTTTGTCGTCAACACTCCAAAACCAACTAGGGGTGGCACTAGATGCACTTACACTATGCCCTTTTTGGTGTCTCGCTGCCAAAGGGGGAGAGAGTGTAGGGATTTGCTGAACGAACGGCTGCGTATCCAGATACGTCTCGTCGTTCTGAGCAACTTTCATGTATAAAACTTTTTCATCCGAGTTACGGATTAAAAGATATGATTTTCTAAAGATTTTATTAATTTCTGGAATTTAATTAATTATTTAAATTAATTCGAAAAACAGATTAATGACATCAGCATGATGTCATGCTGACATCAGCAGTCAACAGGGTTGACTTGGTCAACCTGACCAGTGGGTCCAGTGGGACCCACCTGTCATACACTGTTTAGGTTAATTAGAGATTAGTTAATTTAAACATGATTAATTAACTTAATTAATTCACTAATTAATTAACTAATTAATTATTAATTTTATTAATTCATTTTTATTTTATTTTATTATTATTTTTTTTATAAAACGTTCTGGGGCCGGGCCCCACATGTCTGTGGCCCATCGGGGCCTAGGGGCGCGGGCGAGGGTGGTGCGGGGCAAGGGCGTGGCCGGCGATGGCGGCACCGGAGCGGCGGCGCGGCACCGGCAAGGGGAAGCAGGGGCGAGGCCAGGTGCAGTGGTGGCCGGCGGAGAGGCGGGGCCGCAAGGGCCACCGCAGGCGCGGCGGGCGCTAGGGAGGCGCAGCGGCAGCAGCGGTGCACGGCCACGGCGGGGCTCGCGCGGTCGCGGTCGAGGGATAGGGGAGAGGGAGGAGCAGGGCGGCGCGCGCGCGTGCACGCGGTGGCCAGGGACGACAAGCGGCGGCGCTTCGGGTGGAGGACGCGGGCCTCCAAGCGGCGCCGCGGTGCAGTGGCCGGAGTCGGGCGGCGGGTGCAGCGAGCAGGAGGGCGCGGGGCCGTGGGCGGGCACTGGCCGGTCGGGAACGTGGCGCGGGCGCGGCCAGAGGTCGCCGGGCGCGGGCCAGGTGAGGGGGAGAGAAGGAGAGGCCAGGGGCGACTGGGCTGCAGCGGGGTTGTGCCGGGGCGCACGGGCGCGCGCGAGGTTGAGCGGGCGCGGCCGGGGCCTGGTGGTCGCGAGCGTGTGGTCGGGCGTGCGCACGCGGGAGGAGCACGACCGCGTCGACGGGGACGAGGGGGAGGAAGAGGCCGGGGGCCTCACCGGGTGCCTGTAGGGACTGGGGCAGCGGGGGTCGAGGTGGAGAGATGGGGACGGTGCGGCGAAGAGGATGCAGGCCGGCGAGGGGGGGTGGCGAGCTCCGGGCGTCGGCGGGCGACGGCAACCTCCTCCGATCCCGATCCAATCGGGGGAGAGGGGGGGAGATATTTTGTGCGGGGGGGATTGTGGGGTGTCGGTGGAGTGGGGCGAGGTGGTGAGTGGATAAGGGGGAGTGGGGGGGAGGCCGGTTGGGCCAGCGGCCGATTGGGCGGCCTGCTGGGCCGAAGCCCAGTGGGGGCTCCTCTCTTTTTTTTTTGTTTTCTGTTGTTTGTTTTTTCCCCTTTGTATTTTCTTTTACTATTTCTTTTCTGTTTTAAGTTCATTCAAAAGTAGTTAAGGCATTTTATAAAAATGTGTTTTACTTCACCATAATTTACCGATGCCAATATATAGACATAGCCCGAACATTTTATTTTTAATATTTTGAAAACTTTTATTGTCGACTTTTTTAAATTTAAGTTTGAATTTGACAACGGTTTGCGAATTATCCCCGAGATTAGTACAGTAATCGCAGATGTCATGGCTCATTAGGAGAGTTTTACTGTAGCCAAATTATCCGGGCGTTACACCAAATTATCCGGGCGTTACAAATCTCCTCCACTACAAGAAATCTCCTCCCGAGATTTAGGAGGTAGAAGGAAACAACGCGGGGTATTCATCACGTAGGCGATCCTCGCGTTCCCAAGTGGCTTCGTCTTCAGAGTGATTCGACCATTGGACTTTGAGGAATTTGATCGCCTTCTGACGTGTGCGGCGTTCAGCTTGGTCAAGGATGCGGACCGGATGCTCTTTATAAGAGAGGTCCTGTTGCAATTCGAGCACTTCATGATCCACCGCTCGGATTGGATCCTTGAAGCAACGGCGGAGTTGTGACACATGGAACACATCGTGAACCTGAGAAAGGTTCGGCGGAAGCTCCAGTTGATATGCCACCTTTCCACGCCTTTCGAGAATAGTGAAGGGACCGATATAGCGAGGAGCTAGCTTGCCCTTGATCCCGAAGCGGTGAGCACCCTTCATTGGGGTAACTCGAAGATAAGCCTTTTCGCCAGGTTGATAGACCATGTCTTGGTGATGACGGTCATACTGACTTTTCTGACGTGACTGAGCAGTCTTGAGATTCTCGCGAATAATGCGAACTTGTTCTTCGGCCTGTTGGATAATATCCGGACCGAAGAGTGGACGTTCCCCAGTTTCCGACCAGTTCAGAGGGGTTCCACACTTTCGTCCATATAGCACTTCAAAGGGGGACATCTTCAGACTAGCTTGATAGCTATTATTATAAGAGAACTCGGCATATGGAAGAGATTCCTCCCATTTCTTGCCGAATGATATTACACAAGCTCGAAGCATGTCTTCGAGAACTTGGTTGACACGTTCAACCTGTTCTTGCGACTGAGGATGAAACGCAATACTGAACGACAGATGAGTTCCCATAGCTTCTTGGAAACTCGCCCAAAACCTTGAAGTGAATAAGCTGCCACGGTCTGAACTGATAACCAGTGGAATGCCGTGAAGTGATACAATCCTGGCCATGTAGAGAGTAGCAAGCTGACTAGCAGTGATTGTCTCTTTGACCGCCAGAAAATGGGCAACTTTGGAAAGCCGGTCAATGACGACAAGAATAGCATCATTACCTTTCTGCGACTTGGGAAATCCAGTGACGAAGTCCATTTCAACATGGTCCCATTTCCATTCAGGAATAGAGATAGGTTGCAGAGTTTCGGCAGGCCTTTGATGCTCTGCTTTGATTCGGCGACAAACGTCACACTCAGCAACATAACGAGCAATGTCCTGCTTCATATTAGACCACCAGAACCTTTGACGAATATCCTGGTACATCTTCGTACTACCAGGATGGATGGACAGAGGCCTATCATGAGCTTCTTGCATAACCCTTTTAGTCTTATCCAGGTTTTTCTTCGAACATGGTACCACTAGGCGGCCTTTGAAAAACAAGGCGCCATCGCCAGCAACAGTGAAGAATGAGGGCTTTCTTTTTTTGAGGTCGCGCTTAATCTTGAGGACTTCATCGTCACATTTCTGTATCCATTTGATGGTGTCCACAAGATCTGGTTTCGCAACCAGGGTATTGAGAGAACCCTTGGAAACAACATGGAGGTTCCGTTTGGGGAAACCTTCGGGAGGGGGAGCGAGTGATCCCGGAGGAACAATATGGAGGTTCAGCCTTCTAAATTCTTCGGCAAGCGAGGGCTGAACTATGTGGACCTGGAGGTGGTTGCAGTAAGACTTGCGGCTTAAGGCATCAGCCATTACATTAGCCTTGCCGGGGGTATAGGATATACCCACGTCAAAGTCTGCAACAGTCTCCATCCATCTCTGCTAACGGAGGTTCAGATCTGGCTGAGTAAACAGATACTTCAGACTTTGATGGTCAGTGAAGATCTCGCAACGATTACCGAGAAGGTAATGTCGCCACTGCTTCAGTGCATGAATGACAGCAGCAAGCTCGAGGTCGTGAACTGGGTAGTTTTCTTCGTGAGGGCGCAGTTGACGAGAGGCATAATCAATCACTCTGCGCTCCTGCATTAGGACACAGCCTAATCCTTGATGGGAAGCGTCGCAGTAAATGACGAAGTCCTTCTTAGTATCAGGTGGTGCAAGCACGGGGGCAGAAGTCAACTTGTCTTTGAGTGCCTGGAAACTTTCCTGACACTTGTCTATCCATTCGAACTTGACACCCTTATGCAACAGATTAGTCAGAGGCCTGGCAATCTTGGAGAAGTTCTCGACGAATCGACGGCAATAGCTGGCGAGACCGAGAAAACTTCGGACTTGCTTGACGTTCTTCGGAGGAGTCCAATCGAGAATAGCCTGAACTCGTTCAGGGTTGACGGCAATACCATCCTTGGAGATGACATGCCCAAGATAGGTTACTTCGGGGAGCCAGAACTCACACTTGGAATACTTAGCATACAGTTGATGCTCTCGAAGTTTTTCCAGCACAAGACGAAGATGTGCAGTATGTTCTTCTTCGTTCTTGGAAAATACAAGGATATCGTCCAGATAAACCACGACGAACTTGTCGAGGTAATCCATGAATATATAGTTCATCAGACGAGAGAAGGTGGCTGGAGCATTCGTTAAGCCGAATGACATGACGGTGTACTCGTATGATCCATACCGAGTCACGAAGGCGGTTTTTGGGATGTCCTCTTCACGAACACGGATCTGGTGGTAACCCAACCTCAAGTCGAGTTTGGAGAACACTGATGAGCCAGCCAGTTGATCATAAAGATCATTGATCCGAGGAAGAGGGTATTTATTCTGAATGGTAGCTTGGTTTATAGGACGGTAGTCTTGGACTAATCGGTTTGTCCCATCCTTTTTCTTAACAAAGAGAGAAGGTGCTCCCCAAGGAGAGCAACTTGGGCGAATGAAACCTTTGACAAGAGATTTGTCGATTTCCTCCTTAAGCTCAATGAGTTCATGCGGCGGCATCTTGTAGGGTCGTTTAGCTATAGGGTAGTGCCGGGTTTCAAGTCGATGACGAATTCGACAGCTCTAGCAGGGGGAATCCCTGGAAGTTCTTCTGGGAAGACATCTTGGAATTCGCGAACGACGGGAATGTTTTCAATGCCCTCGAGTGGTGCAGCGTTCAACGCGTTCAAGGCATAAAGTTGTGCCTCGGCGTTCTGAGCTAGATGAGCTTGGTAAGCTATTATTTCGTCAGAAGGGTGTAGCAGATGGACGACCTTAGTGGCGCAAACTATAGAAGCAGTATGCGCTTTCAACCAATCCATTCCCAGAATGAGGTCGATGCTATAGGACTTCAGTACGATGGGAGAGGCAAGGAATTCCAGTCCTTCAATTTCAACGGGAACATCGTGACTAACCATAGAGGTTTGACACTGGCCCGCAGGAGTGTGTACCACAATCGCAGTGTTCATCTCTTCGTATTTAATGCCATGCATGAATGCAAACTCAGCTGATATGAATGAATGCGATGCTCCCGTATCAAATAAAACAGATGCTAGTATTGAATTTACAAGGAGTATACCCATCACGGTAGCAGGCTGGTCTAGAACTTCATTGAGATCAACATGGTTGGCATGAACACGACCATAAGACTTGGCACTGTTGTTGCGAGGCTGGTTGCTTCCACGGCCAGCTGTGAGGAGGGCCAGTTGATTCTGATTCTGATTGCAATCCCTAGCACAGTGACCTGGCTGACCACACTTGTAGCAGAGACCATTATTGGGAGTGGGAACAGGAGTTTGTGGTGGTGGAGCTGGAAGTCTTGGCTGCCTAGTTGGAGGAGCAGGCAGACGAGGTGCAGCATAGGTCTGCCTTGGGGCAGGTGCATTTGGCTGGTACATACTGTTGGGAATCCATATCTTACGCTTCTGTGAAGACGGGCCCGAAGATGAGCCCGTGTCACGGTTGCGCCTGTGAGAGCCTTGGTATTCCTGTAGACCAGTTTCGACATTGATGGCCTTGTTCACCAAAGTGGCGAAATCAGCAAAGTCATGCACTAGAAGTGCGAGCTTGATGTCAGCTTGAAGGCCATCACGGAACTTCTCCTGTCTGCGTGCATCAGTGGAAATGTCTTCTTCAGCATAGCGGGACAAGTCAAGAAACTCCCGCTGGTAAGCTTGCACAATTTTGTTGCCTTGGGTGAGGTTGCGGAACTCACGCTTCTTCCGGTCCATGACTCCCTGAGGAATGAAGCGAGCACGGAAGGCAGCTTGGAAGTCTGGCCAGGTGATGATTGTTCCAGCTGGCAGAGTACGCCTGTGCCTGTCCCACCATTGAGCTGCGGGTCCCTTCAGGAAGAAGGAAGCAAAGGTGACATAGCTGGCAGGGGCTACATCAGCAGACTCCATCTCATAGGTGATGTCACGGAGCCAGTCATCAGCATCCAGAGGCTGAGTTGAGCTGCGGTACATAGTTGGGTTCAGGCGCATGAAATCCTGCAGAGTTACTGGGGTTGGCTGCTGGTTCATATTGGGGCGAGGAAACTGAGCCATAATATTCTCCATGAAATGACGATTCAGCTCAAACTGTTGCATCATCCCAGCCATGTACTCAGGCGGTGGTGGGGCGTTGCCACCACGACCACGACCACCTGGTCTAACCATCCTGCTAATATTTAACAGGGGTAGTTCAGCATTGAGAAATTTGCAAAAACAAGAATCATTCATGATGAAACATGCACAACGAAAGCAGCACAATAGATACTACATAGTAGTCGGCATATCTTACAAAAGAGATCATGCATAGAGTTCGTTACACAGTGTTCAGTACATAGGCTAAGACATCATAGGCGGCACACAGGCTCGCGGAGAATGCATCTAACCCTAATAAGCAAGTCTACGTTAGTCCCATGCAGTACTGCGGAGGTAGGTGTAGCCCGACAGCTGGTAGTGACGCGAAGGGAAGACCTCCACGCGAGTAGCCTGGGGTCCGCGGATACTCTGGTGCGGAACCCGATGCGCAGGTGGCAGGAGAGGACCAAGTGCAGGAGAGTAGCCTCCCACATCTGGCCAGCCGACGCCCTGGGGCATCACGGTCCGGCCAGGGTAGATCGCAGAACGCGACAGATCACCAGAGCGGACAGAGGGGTGCAGCAGCGTCAGAGCACGATACAGGTGCTGACGGGTGGTGTACAACTCGTGGCGAAGAGCTCGGTTAGCTCTATCCAGCCCATCAGCATGCAGAACCAGGTTCTGATGGTAGAAGGGTTCTCGGGTGACAGTGGAGTAGGCAACAGTGTAGTATCCCTCCGCACCAACATCGGATGCGATAGCAATGTGCCTGAAGGGGGAGGTGTCCAACTCCTGATACTCTCCACGAAGACGTGTTAGAGCAGCATAAGCAGCATCGTGGACCGCCATATCGATAGTCACTCCAACACCATGAGCAGTGTGCAGCACGGTAGTGGAGTCATACTCCCGAGAGTAGAGGTGGACGATGGCACGGTACTGCTCCTGGTTGAAGTCCTGATACTCCTCATAGGCGGTGTACTCAGGGTGCCAGCGATAACCCAGATAGGTCATCATCTCAACTAACACAGCAGGTGATCCTGAGGCACCAATGGCCGTCGTGTGGCGCACGACCTGCCTCGTGGGTTCCATCTGAAAACAAAGATGTTTTTCACAGGAGTCAAATGACAATGTGGATAATGTTCAAGTACTACTCTAAAGAATAACTAGGGCTTATCCAACTTTGGGGTGAACGTGGCCACGGGATCCTAGTGTTAGAGTTAGTAAAATCGTTTAACCCGAGTAGGAGAGAGTCCAGTGTCCCAGAGTAAGGATCGAGGAGTAAAAGATCCTAATACCACCCAATGGCGACGTGGGCCCGTAAGGCACACAGCCATGTTAGTAAAAGTTTTGTAATGTATAGACTCAACTTCGGCCAAGGAGTGTGGAAGGGGGATTCCTACAGGCAGTCGCCTCTGGTACCAACTTGTGACGCCCCCGATTTAATCGTACACTAATCATACACGCAAACGTGTACGATCAAGATCAGGGACTCACGGGAAGATAACACAACTCTACAAGTTTACCTTAAGAAGGCTAGCACAAACTGGGATACAGATCGAAAGAGGCGCAGGCCTCCTGCCTGGGATCCTCCTAACTACTCCTGGTCGTCGTCAGCGGGCATCACGTAGTAGTAGGCACCTCCGGTGTAGTAGGAGTCATCGTCGAAGGTGGCGTCTGGCTCCTGGGCTCCAACATGTGGTTGCGACAACCAGGTAGAAGGGATAGGGGGAAAAGAGGGAGAAAGCAACCGTGAGTACTCATCCAAAGTACTCGCAAGCAAGGAGCTACACTACATATGCATGGGTAAATGTGTAAAGGGCCATATCGGTGGACTGAACTGCAGAAAGCCAGAATAAGAGGGGGGGTAGCTAGTCCTTTCGAAGACTACGCTTCTGGCAGCCTCCGTCTTGCAGCATGTAGAAGAGAGTAGACTGAAGTCCTCCAAGTATCATCGCATAGCATAATCCTAACCGATGATCCTCCCCTCGTCGCCC